>NW_007248839.1:222629-238615 GCF_000164805.1 Carlito syrichta
CAGAAAATGACAAAGGGATTTTCTTTATTTGAGGAGACACAGTTAGTTTTTAAGGCACAGGACCTGTAGAACAGTACAAGAAGTTTGCAGCAGCTACTCAGAATGTAACCCACTGCTACTAGGTCATTTATAATGAGAAAAAAAGAGCTACTACTCAGAAACACTGAATCATTTATTTTCTTCCTTCCTTCCTTCCTTCCTTCCTTCCTTCCTTCCTTCCTTCCTTTCTTTCTTTCAGTTGGAGTCTTGCTCGGTTGCCCAGACTGGAGTGCGGTGGCCGTTCCCGGCCACCGCAGCCTCGACCTGCTGGGCTCCGGCGATCCTTCCGCCTCAGCCTTCCAAGTGGCCGGAATTACAGGCACGCGCTACCACGCCCAGCTGATTTTTTGATTTATTGTAGAGATGAAGTTTCGCTGCTCAGGCAGGTCTCGAACCCGCGGGCTCAGGCAATTCACTCACCTCAGCCTCCCAAAGGCGGGATTACAGGCTGAGCCACCGAGCCCGGCTGGGAACAGTATGATTTTACGTGCAAAGAAAAAGCAAACCCCCATTCCAGCAGTCTTCTCTTGCTCAGAAATCAGCATATGTAGAAGCATGTCAAAGGGCTGTCAGAATGTCACGGGGTGGGGGGCGGAAGAGTTGGGGGCTACCTTTGGAGGGAGGCGGGGCATAAGGGAAGGTCCCTGGAGGGAACTTCCCATTCTCTCCTGTGTGCTTCTGTAATGTTTCTCACACCAGGACTCACTGTGTGTTCCTGTGTCACTGAGAGGCAAACTTCCCCCGAGACTGAAGGCTGCTGCCTTCTCAGAAAGCAGATGTGGGTTCTGAAGGGGCCTGCAGTCAGCAGAGGAGGCGGGGGTGGGAAGGACGTCGCCTGGCCTGGCACCCTGTATCGGCGTGGGGAGACTGGAGGCCAGATGGGAGGGGTCTCGTCCCAGCTCCTCACGCCGGCCAGCAGCAGGCACATGGAGGCAGAAGCCGTGACTTGGTAGCCTGCTGTCCTTCCACCACCAGGCCACCCCGCCCTGCCACCCCCCCAGATGTGCTGGGGACACGGTGGTGCAGAAGAAAAAGACAGAAAGACGAGAACTAAGTAGTCTCAGGCAGGACAGGATGAGAGTAATTTGGCACCCGTCTCCTCAGCTATTCATTCAGCAAACATGTGTTGAGGGGTCTGGTGGCTTGTTTTTTCTTTTCTTTTTTAAAGAGATGGGGTCTTGCTATGCTGGCCAGGCTGGTCTTAAACTCCTGGTCTGAAGCGATCTTCCTGCCCAGGCTGGGATTACAGGCATGAGCCACCACACCTGGCCAGTTCTGGCGGTTTTGAAGCATGTCTGCAAATTCTTTGACATTCTTCCTATTGGCAGGTGGGGTCTCTGTCTCCTCTCCTTGACTCTGGGCTGAACTTCGTGACCTGCAGCACATAGAGTGTGGCAGAAGCGATGCGGCTTGACGTCCAAGGCTAGGCTAGACAGGCCAGATAGCCCCCCTTGGCTCTCTCGGGGTGCTGGCTCCAGGGGAAGTCGGCTTCCAGCCAGTTGCCGGCACTGTGGCAGCCATGGGTGTGCCGTCTTCTGCACCCAGCCTAGTCGAACCTTTGGGTGGCTGTAGGCCCAGCTGAGACCACCCCAAATTCCTAACCCACAAAACCAGGAGCAAATAGCACTGTTTTGTTTTCTTTTGGGAGGCTAGGGTCTCACCTCTGTCACCCAGGCTAGAGTGCAGTGGCATGATCCTGGCTCACCATAGCCTCGACCTCCTGGACTTAGGTGAACCTTCCACGTCAACCTTCTGAGTAGCTGGGACTACAGGTGCACACCACACCTGGCCAATTTTTAAATGTTTATTTGTTGTAGAAATGAAGTCTCACTATGTTGTCCAGGCTGGTCTCGAACTCCTGGGCTCAAGCAGTCCTCCCACCTCAGCCTCCCAAAGTGCTGGGATTATAGGTGTGAGCCACTGAACCTGTCCTAAAATAATACCTTTAAGTCACTAAATGACGGGGTGATTTGTTATAAAGCAATCGTATCTAAAAAGGGGATTCCTCTGTGCCAGGCCCTGTGCTGGGGGTAGAGCCATGAATAATAGTGGAGAAGCCTGACACACGCACAGATAATCAGAAAATAAACATGGAGAGGGCCCCCAGGGAGTCACGCCCAGTAGCAGGGAGTAGGCCTGAAGAGCCCGTCATCTGGGCTGGGCAGGGTTTTCAAGCTTTCCCGGAGCAGGTGACACTGACCTGGCTGAGTGCAGGCTGACCAGGTAAACGGTGACGTGAGGAGGGAGAGGACCAGGCAGAGGGGCTGAGCCTGGCGGTGACAAGGAGTGACATGGACCAGGGCGTCTTTAAGAGATGGAGAGGGCAGGAGACAAGGCTGAGCGGGGGGCTGAGTGGGGGGTAGGGGCCCCAGATCTCAGGCCGGACTGAGAGCAACTGGGAGAAGCCAGGTGGGGGCAGGAGATGGAACCGGACGAGACAGGGACGGATGAGATGTGAGAAGCCCTTAGGAAATAAATTGTCAGCGGGCACGGTGGCTCAGGCCTGTAATCCCAGAACTTTGGGAGGCCAATGCAGAAGGATTGCTTGAGCCCGGGAGTTCAAGACCCGTTGGGCAACATAGTGAGACCTCATCTCTACAAAAAATAAAAATTGGCCAGGTGCGGTGGTGCGTACCTGTAGTCCCAGCTACTTGGGAGGCTGAGGCGGGAGGATCGCCTGAGCCTAGGTGGTCAAGGCTGTGGTGAGCTGCGATCATGTCACTGCACTCCGGCCCGGGGGCACCATGGGCAACTCTTGGGACTGACCCCTGAGTGATCGGGCCTGCAGTGGCATCATCCACTTAGAGAGCCCTGGAAGAAAGTGGTGTGAGAAGGGAGGGTCTGATTTGGCCTTCTGCAGAATCACGGCAGGTCCAGGGAGGAACAGCCAGTAGCCCTTTAGATGCAGAGTCTGGGGCTGGGGGAGAAGCCCAGGGGAGGTATGGAGATGGTAGACGCTCTTCACACGTGTGACTGGCCAGGCGCGGTGGCTCACGCCTGTAATCCCAGTGTTTTGGGAGACAGAGGCAAGAAGATTGCTTGAGGCCGGGACTTTGAGACCAGCCTGAGCAACACTACGAGACCCCCATTTAAAAAAATGTGTTGACTGGGCTCGGTGGCTCAGCCTGTAATCCTGCGCCTTTGGGAGGCTGAGGTGAGTGGATTGCCTGAGCCCGTGGGTTCGAGACCCGCCTGGGCAGCGAGACCTCATCTCTACAATCAATCAAAAAATCAGCCGGGCGTGGTAGCGCGCGCCCGTAGTTCCGGTTACTCGGAAGGCTGAGGCGGAAGGATCGCCGGAGCCCAGCAGGTCGAGGCTGCGGTGGCTGGGAGCGGCCACTGCACTTCAGTCTGGGCGACAGAGTGAGGCTCCAACTCAAAAAAAAAAAAAAAAATGTGTTGAATGAATGAATGTACACACAGGTGGTCATTGAGTTCATTAGAGGGCCCAGGGATGCAGGACACGCCCTAGGGGCTGGCTCTACAGCTAAAATTCTCTGGGGAGTTGTAGGTGTGGACTAAGTATGATGGCTAAGGGCTTGATGGTTCATGGTCAAAGTTCCTGGGGTGTGTTTCAACAGGTAGGCCGCGAGGAAAATACCGAAGTCCAGGGAATGAGACAGGCTCAGATCCAAGAAACATTAAATTAGGGACTACTGCGTGCTTGACACTGTAACTTCACATATATTATTCAGTGTAATTCTTAGGCCAACCCACTTCTTCATTCAACAAATATTTCTTGAGCACCTACTGTGTTCCAGGCCCTGGGCTAGATGCTGTGCATAAAACCCACTGGTGGATAAAGCCAACACCACCCCACCCTCATGGAACTCAGGACCTAGTGGAGGTTATTATTTCCATGTTACAAAAGCTCAGAGAGGTTAAGGAACCGGCCCAAGGTCACACAGCTGGGAAGGGTTGTGCCATCTGTCTCCATGTCCGGGATGCTTCAGGGTACCGGAGCGTGGCAGCTGACAGAGGAAACACTAGGGTTGGGACAGACGGCAACCTGGTTCCAGGAGCCAGGGCTGCCGGGAATCTGAGAACCGTCATGAACTTGGGCTGGGCCAAACCCCAAGTTCAAGTAATGTCAAGTCAATCCTAGGAACTTAAGAGGACAATGGGCGCAGTGGTTCATGCCTGTAATCCCAGCATTTTGGGAAGTGGAGGTGAGAGGATTGCCTGAGTTCAGGGGTCCGAGACCAGCCTGAGCCATATGGTGAGACCTCGTGTCTACAATAAATCAAAAAATTAGCCAGGTGTGGTGGCGCGCACCTATGGTTCCAGCTACTAGGAAGGCTGAGGCCTGACCGCAGGTTGAGGCTGCCGTGGCTGTGAGCATGCCACTGCACTCCAGCCTGGGTAACAGAGTAAGACTCCAGCTCAAAAAAAAAAAAAAAAAAAGGGACAGTGGAATCCCTGTTAGCAAGGGACACATTTTGGGGCTAGGGCTGAAGTTTTGGGGAGAGTGAACGAGTCCCAGGGCTTAACTTGAGAGTCTCCCCTTAATAATGATGATGATGGTAACCCGGGAGCTTCCACTACACACAGGGCCCTGTTAAGGGCTTTCTAGGCGTTAGCTGGTTTGACCCTTCGGTCTCCCATGACAAGTTCATTTTACATGTGGGAACACTGAGACTCGGGGCAAGGGGTGGTAGCCGGCCTGAGGCCACACAACCTGGACAGTGGTGCGCGGGGCTCCAGAGCTCAGGGTCCGGCCACTACCCACAGCATCAGAGTTGCACAGGAACCGGGCAGGGCCTGAGCCCCTGGGTGGGGCTCAGAAACCAGCTTTGGGGAACTGGGGTGGCACAGGCCTGTGGCCAGACCAGGCACAAGCCACGCCTCCCTCCCAGCCCACATCCGGGGACTGAGCTGTCTTCCAGGTCCTCCTCCCCCTCAGCCCTTAGTGGCAGGACCTGGCTCTTGTCTCCCGGGCACCTGGAATACAAAGGACACGGAAGGTCAGCAGGTCTTACCCTCTCACCTTGCAGATTAGGAAACTGAGACAGAGAGAGAGGGTGTTAGTGTCTTACACCCGCCCCCTGCCAATGAGTGTCAGCGCCAGGATGAGATGACAGGTCTTCTGAGTTTCAGTCTAATATGCCCCTCTCCTAGGCAGGAGCAGGACCTGAGCTCACCACCCCCATCCCAATACACACACACACACACACACACACACACACACACACACACACACACACACACACACACCCCACATGGTCCTTTCCCCAGGTCTCCTGTCTCTGTTTGAAGGCCCTGATCTGAGTCCCCATTTCCAGAGCACCTGTCCGTTCACACCTGCCCACGAACAGGGGCCAGGTAGTCAACGACACCGAGAAGCTACAGTCAGAGAGAGTCTCTGGCAGGGAGTTGGGGCGGGGGATGCTGGGAAGGGCTGGGGACAGTAGCGAGCAGGCAGGTGTGTGCCCCTCTGAGGGAGTGGCCCAGCCCACCACAGCCACGTGGTACAGAATCTCATCCAGAGAAACCAGAAATCGTGGTCATAAGTTGACACATTTTTTTTTTTGAGTCAGAGTCTCACTCTGTCGCCCCGGCTGGAGTGCAGTGGCACAATCACGTCTCACTGTGGTCTTGATCTGCTGGGCTCAGGTGATCCTTCCGCCTCAGTCTCCCAAGTAGCTGGGACTACAGAGGTGTGCCACCATGCCTGACTAATTTTTAAAAATGTGTTATAGAGACGAGATCGCACCCACATTTTTTTTTTTCTAGTATTAGCAAACAGTTTGCTTGGTTTGAAAGGTACAGGAGTGGAAGAAAGACCTGTTAGCTCGCTGCCCCCGTCCCTCAGAGCTGCTTGGTGGGCCCTGGTCTGGGGAGGCTGGGGAGGTGGGCCACGAAATCCAAGGAATCCTGCAGACCCCAGACCCCTTATCTTGTTTGCTGGCTTCTTACATAAGCCCCGGTGGTTCTCAAGCTGAGTGGCACATTAGAGTCACCTGGGGAGCTATGACACTCCTGACACCCGGGCTGCACCCGGGCCAATGAAATCAGAACCCCGGGGTGGGGGCAGGCATCAGCCTGTTTCAAAAGCGCCTGCTAAAGTGGCACCATCAGCATCACGGGGTGGCTTGTTAGACACGCTCGGGACCCACCCTGCACCTGCTGACTCAGAGTCTTGGAGGCAGGGCCCAGCGAGCTGCATTTAACAAGCCCTCCAGGTGAATCTGATTCTCTATAAAAGCTGGTGGAGGCTGCACCTTCTCCGACTGAGGCATGAGAGGCGCGGGTGGTGCCTACCAGGAACTTGACTGGTCTGAAAATAACAGGGAGGCCGAGGTGGGGTGGGGGGATCGCTTGAGCCCAGGTGTTCGAGACCAGCCTGGGCAGCATAGCGAGACCTCATCTCTACAAAAAAATTAAAAAATTAGCCGGGCTTGTGACACGCACCTGTAGCCCCAGCTACTCTGGGAGGCTGAGGTGGAAGGATCGCCTCAGCCCAGGAGGTCAAGGCTGCGGTGAGCTGTGATTGTGCCACTGCACTCCATCCTGGGCGACAGGCTGAGACCCCAACTCAAAAGAAAACAAACAAGAGACATTCAATTGGAAGGCACTACCAAAAAAACTCCAAATAAACAAAAACCCAAAACAACAACAACCAAAACGAACTCTGATAAATTAACTAACAGGGGCCGGAGAGCACAAGTTGGGCTCTTTCCCCTCGTTCAGTGGGAAGCCTTCCCTGCTCCGACAGCGGAATTGTAAAACCTTCTCTCTTCTGCCATCTGGAGTGAGAAGCCCTCACCACTCCTCTCATTCCACACTGCAAGGTGGGCACACAGTAGGTGCGCACTAAGTGTCAGTTTCTCTCCTCCCCACCACCCTTTGGAATTTCCAGCGAGGGGGCTTACACACGTCCTGCTGCTGTTTTGATTGACACTAAAGTTAGCTGCAGCGCCCAAGTGCTCTGCGTGGGGGTGGCCAGGTGGCCAGCTGGCTGGGTATTAGGAAACCCTGGATCTCATCCAGTCGGGGCTGGTTGTCCTGACTTTAAAACCTCTGCCAATGCCCCAGGATATAAAGGGCAGTGACTGAAGCAGGAAGCGAATAACACTTATGATTATATCACATCTTCACAAAATGAACCATCCTCATTCCCTGGGTCTGTGACACACTCTTATCTCCCAGGAGGTTTTTTTTTGTTTTTTTTTTTGTGGTGGAAAAAAATTGCAGGCATGTTATGTGTAGAACTCAACTATCAAATGCATTTGTCTTTTAGAAATGTGAAAAATGTGTTTCTCAGAGGCAAGGAAATAGACTTTTCCTATGAATGATGATTGGGAGGAAGTATGTGAAAATACAATACAGCAATGTTTATGAGTTGTGAATGTTCTTTTGGGTTTTTTGTTGTTGCTTTTTTGTTTTTTGTTTTTTTGAGTCAGGGTCTCACTCTGTCGCCCAGCCTGGAGTGCAGTGGCACAATCACGGCTCACCACAACCTCGACCTCCTGGGCTCAAGTGATCCTTCTGCTTCAGCCTCCTGAATAGCTGGGACTACAAGTGCATGCCACCAGGCCTGGATAATTTGATTATTTTTTTAAGAGACAAGGTCTTGCTACATTGCCCAGGCTGGTCTTGAACTCCTGGGCTCAGACTATCCTCCTGCCTCGGCCTCCCAAAGTGCTGGGATTACAGGTGTGAGTCACCGCACCTGGCCTGTTGTTGTTTTTAAGAGACAGGGTCTCGCTCTGAGGTCCAAGCTAGAGTGTTGAGATGTGACCCTGGCTCACTGCAGCCTCAGACTCCCGGGCTCCGGCGATCCTCCTGCTTCATAAGGTTTTGTCATGGGTATTAACATGGAGTTTGTATAATGATTAAAAAACACACCTTGTGGGCAACCTCTTTCAGGTCTCCTCCCACTGTAGGAGCTTTTCTGTCTTCTTAATAAATCCTTTAAAAAAAATTGCATATGTACACATATGCATACCTTGCAAAGGGGAAGACATCCCCCAGCCAAAAGAGCCACAAAGTCCCCTGGAGGAGAATATCACAAGATGTGGCCTTTGGGAAATCTGCTAGCAAGTGGTCCTAGTTCTTTTTTTTTTTTGAGTTGGAGTCTCACTCTTGTCACCCAGGCTGGAGTGCAGTGGCATGCTCATGGCCACCACAGCCTCAACCTGCTGGGCTCAGGCAATCCTTCCACCTCAGCCATCCAAGTAGCTGAAACTACAGATGCCCACCACCTCGCCCAGCTAGTTTTTTTGCGATTATTGTAAAGACGAGGTCTCACCAAGTTGTCCGGGCTGGTTCCGAACCCCTGGGCTCAGGCAGTCCTCTTGCCTCCGCCTCCCAAAGTGCTGGGATTACAGGCTGAGTCCTGGCGCCCAGCCGTGGTCCTAGTTGTTAGGGCTTAAATTCTGTGCCTGTCCAACCACGGGCAAGTCACTCGTCGAGCCTCAGTTTCTTCACGCACAAAATGGACGTCAGGATCATTTCTACCTGGCCTGGTTCTGTTTGGTGAGAGAACCAAATGCAGGAATTACTGAAGAGAGGAGCAGGTGGAAACCCTAATCCGCTTGGCCTGGGGAGGGGGTGTTTCTGGGACTCCGTCCTGCCCACAGCCCGTAGCAGATCCTCTGCAAACCCAGAGCATAGCCGATGCCCTCTGCTGCCCGAGAGGCCTCCTCCTTATTTTCTGGGGAAACCCCACTGCCTCAGGCTGTTGCCAACATCTCAGGTCTGCTGGTACACTCACGGGGGTCAGCGTGGTCAGTCAGCCCAGGACCTACAGGTGCCTGGCACGACCCAGGGCAGCCAAAAGGCTGAGATCCTCCCCATGACGGCCTCCCCCCTTGTGGGCAATCATTTATTCCACAGGAAGGCCCTGATACCAAAGCAAAGGCGTTATTTTAGTAAGATCAATACTAACATTTAGAGCAGAGATTGCAACCCACGGATGGACTTCTTTTGGCCTTCACGGGGCTTTTTAAACGTTTGAATTTCCCACAAAGCCATAATCCTTCTCATTCCTGTGGCCACTGCTTGGGCTGTGGTAGGACGGGACGTGGCAGTTCCAACCGAGGCTGCCAGGGCTTCAGAGCAGATATCAGGAGGGCCTTGCGCTGCCTCGCCTATGTGGGAAATCCAGAAGCCGCCAGGGCTTCCACTCAGGCGGTACAGGAGACAATATTTTACAACTCCACCGTCAGCGTGGACAGGACTCCAGCCCCATGAGGGAGAAAAGTTGGCCTGTGCATTCGTTCGCACACCCAGCATGTTTACTCAGCGTCTTTCCTCTAGGGGCTCGCAGGCCAGTGAATTTAATTCCCCAACAGCCTGTGCCAGAGGTATGATTGTCCCCCTGTACAGATGACTAAATCGAGGCTTAGCGAGGCCAGGTCACATCAGTGTTCTTCCCCATCAGACAATCTGCACCCCTATCTCCTCCCCTCTGCTTTCCACCCACCGCCCTCTGGTCCTTTAGTTGTTTGAACTCTCTGGCAGGGCTCAGATCTCCAGAGGCCCCCTTGGCTGGGCTCTCTGCCCAGGCAGCCTCACCCAGCCGGCAGAGGTGGGGCCGGGGAAGCTTATCATCGGGCCTGGGTGTGCCCCTGTAGGGAGCAGCAGGGATGGACCAGCTGACCTCTGCTCCCTCTCTAGACCCAGAGCTTGTAGGTGGATGTGCTTTCTTAAGAGTTCTCAAGAAACAGTTTGCTAGAAAGTCTGGAAAGCACAGCAAAAGTATGTCAAAGTTGCCCCCAAGGCCGCTAGCTAGAGATGACCATTGTTAGTATCAGGAGCTATATTCCCTCTTCATCTCAAAGTTAAACATGCCCTGGGCTTGGTGGCTCAGCCTGTCATCCCAGCACTTTGGGAGGCCGAGGCGAGTGAACTGCCTGAGCCCGCAGGTTCAAGACCAGCCTAGGCAACTTGGTGAGACTTCATCTCTATAACAAATAAAAAATTAGCCAGGCACGGTAGTGGGGGCCTATAGTTCTGGCTACTCAGAAAGCTGAGGAGGAAGGACCACTGGAACCCAGCGGGTCAACGCTGGGGTGGCTGTGAGCGTGCCACTGCTCTCCAGCCTGGGCAACGGATGAGACTCCAACTTAAAAAAAAAAGTTAAACATGAACGATGGCTAGTTGTACTCTTTATATATACAGAGGGTGCCAAAAAATGTATACACATTTTAAGAAAGGAAAAAACTGAACTAAAGTTGTACTACTCCATATATACCCATAACAAAAGATGAATACAAGTCACATTTGACTTCTGCAGTTACAAGAGGTGCTCAAAGTGGTTACCATCAGCGCCCAGGCACTTCTTATGTCGGCAAACTAAAAGTATTACAAAGATAACATCACTTAAAAAGTGCATACATCATTTTTGTGCACCCCCGTTATATATTCTTTATTCTTAAATAGGGACGGGTCTCACTATGTTACCCAGGCTAGTCTCAAGTTCTTGGGCTCAAGTGATCCTCCCACCTCGGCCTCCCAAAGTGCTCACCGTCGTGAGCTACCCATGTCCAACCAAGTTGGACTCTTCTATTATGGGAGCAGGGGTCACAGTTATTTAGGTGTCTGTTTTTTTTACGAACCCCCTTCCATCATTTCTGGCTTGTTCCGGGGACTTTTTTTTTTTAACGCTTCCTAGTATGTAGCACAGACTTCAGGAAATACTTGTTCAATAGCAGCGCTGGTGACAGTGTGGCCGGAAGGCTGACGGGCTTCAGGTGTGCCCAGCATGGCCGTGGAGGCCTGTCACCATTCATACGCAACCACTCCTGGCATCCCCGGCGTGAGGTCAGCTCTCCTCTGACATCACTGATGTTTGTCCACCTTTAACAGGGGAGTTGCTGGTGGACAGGGCAGGGCCTCGGTCCTGGGACTGTGGCGTCCCCCAGGGTCCCAGCCTCAGAGTCGGCAGGCAGGTAGCACCCCAGGACTGAGTGGGGGACTCCTCCTGGTAAGCCTCCTGAGAAGTTGATAAGAAAGAGGGAGGCAGTGCTGGAGGAGCCAGGCTTCAGAGAAAGCAGGAGGGTGGAGGGCGAGCACAGGAAGCCCTCTAAGTGGAGGCGCTGATATCGCCAGCAAAGGTCTGGGAGTTTCTCTTCCTGGAGGCTCCCAAGAAGGGTGGAGGGTCATCCCTGTGCACTGGGTCAGGGGCCGCCCAGCCCTGGGCAGGAGGTGGAACCAGAGACTTCAGGAGTGGGCAAGGAGGCGAGGGGCGGCCTGCAGGACAGAGGAGGGTGTGGCTGGAGAGGGCGGACGGGGTGGGGGGAGGAAAGCAGAGACTTTGGCCGGGGCGCCCGCCCTCCTAGGCCGGGCTGGCTTTCTAAGCTTCTGCAGGTGGCTGACTGGCTCAATCCCCTCTTAGGGCTGGAGCTGGTGGGAGGCTTCTAGTGGCAGGCTTGGGACAGAGCTGGCCCAATCTACAAAGGTACTTTAGGATTCTTCCTGGAAAACCAGCAAGAGGAGAAAGCAAAGGATGCCAGGCTGCCAGCCCAGCCCAGCCCACTCTGCCATGTCCAGGCTGGGTGACCAGGGGAAGCAGGAGGTTTGACCTCTCTGAGTTCCAGTGTCTTCCACTGTGAAACAAGGTTTAAAAAACCCCACAAGAACCAATTTCCCCCATCCCCTTCTCCCTCTCAGGGCTGCCGTGAGGATTATGCAAGATAAAACAGGCAAAAGGGCCCACCTGGCATTTCTAGGCGCTCAGTAAATGCATTCACTCCTGAGCTCTCAGAGTTGACAACACACCTGATTGCCACGGGTATTTGTTTAAAGCACTGACTCCGCCCACCCCCTGCCAACCCAGGCCCAGGTGATTCTGAGGCAGCAGGACCCCAACACGGCAACTAAAGATGCCCAAGGCTGTTGCCAGGTGGGGGTCCTGAGCAGGGGTGCGGGTCTCCCCCACCCTCAGGCCTTGGCCACCAGCCCAGGGGGCCCAGCCTGCGGCCCCTCCCTGCCGCAGGCGCCGTGGGCCGTGTTGTGAGCCGCCGGTTGCTGGGATGTGGTGTGGATTTTTGTCTGCCGTCCCCACCCCATGCCAACCCGCCCTGCAGGCCCCACCGCCTTGGCAACGCATCGCAAAGTCCACACAAAGGAAAGCTGCGCCGGGGAGGCTGGTCCTGCTCGACGCCCGGGGATGGGTTTCCATGGCGACGCTGACATCACCGGGCTGCGGAGTCAGGCCCTGAATGGAGGCGCCTGGCTGTTCCCGCAGCTGCGACGTCCAAGTCGGAGGAGGGCGACCCAGGAATCTGGCGTGGGGGGGAGGGGAGGGGACAGGGCTCCCCTGGGTTCAAGACCCAGCCCTGCCCCTGACTTGCCTGGTGACTTTGATCTCAGCTGCCTCACCTATAAGGTAGAACTAACAATCTTTGCCTCGCAGTGAGGGTTCCATGAAATCATGGCTATGGAATCACGTGGAGACCTGCTCCAGGGTGGCAACTTCAGGGGGTTTCCAGGGTGAGGTGGGGAGCAGCCTGAGCCCCCTCACTGCCCCGGATGTGGGATGTAGGAGAGTCTGCGAGTTGAGGAGAAGGCTTAGCTAGCCATCAGCCCCCCAGCCCCGCTCCAGGCTGCACTGACTCTCAGTGGGGAGGATGAGGGTAGTGGAATTTGGGGGGGGGGATTCATGGATGAAGAGACCCGAGGGGCCAGATGGTGGCTCAGGGCGTTTCTAGTCTCACACCCTCAGTTCCAGATGAGGATTCAGAGGCCCAGGAAGCAGGTGTGGTGGGGCCAAGTTCACTCCCTGCATTCTGATGGAGCCAGCACAAGGCAAGAGTCCCCTGTGCCCGGCAGGTGGGCCCCACGGGTGGAGCCATCTCTGTCCCCCTCACCATGGCAGCAACACTGACTCCTCAGCAGGAAATCAACAGTCAGAAGCCCAAGGCACGAGAGGGTGGGCCCTTCTGAGCTCACTGAAGCCTTAGGTTGGAGTCCACCCACCGGGGCTGGGCAGAAGGGACGCCAGGCAGCCTGAGCCAAGAAAGGCCACAAGGGCTTCCTCCTTCCTGGTCCCGGGAGGCGCTCTGCGGGGGGCAGGGCAGTCTGTTTGGATGGTTTCTTCAGCCACATCCTTTCCGGAGCTCTGGCTAAGGGCCCCCACCCCACGCCAGTACCCAGGGTGAGGCCTCCCAGGCCGCAGCCACACAGCTTGGGGCAGCTCCAGGGGGTGGCCTCAGGTGTCCACGGAGCTTTCTGGCTGGCCAGCCCACCCCCACACCAGCTCTTCCCCTCCCGGCCTGTTCCATCACAGTCTGGGACCTGCCTCAGGCTCTGCCTCCAAGGGAATTGCTAGGGCCTGTCCCCACCCAATGTCCCCACACGAGGTCTCAGCGTGCCCTGGCCACCCTGTCTCTGCTCAACTTCTACCCAGACGCCCGTGTCCCGCCCTCTCCTGGCCCACAGGACCTCTCTGAGCTCTGAGCACCCTTCAGGGGAGGGCAGCCCTCCCGACACACCCGCTGTCACTCATCCGTCCCTCTGGAGGCTTCCATTCGGTTAAGACAGCCACTCTGACCTCAGATGCTCCTCCCTCGTGCTAGAAGGGCTGGAGACCAGGTTGGGGTTCCGCCCACCCCCCCAGGGGCATTACCCTCCTTCACTTCCAAGGCCAGGGAACGCACCTGTTACTCTGGAGGGGCGGGCACATACTACCTGCACAGCTGCTGTCGGTTACAAGGAGGCGAAGGGAGCCATGGGGTCGCTAGACCAGCTGGGGGAGTGCGCTGGCACGCACACCATGTCTTCCCCTGGGTCCCTGTGGACCCTTTGCCCCTCTTGGCAGAGAACTGACTTGTGCTCGCCCCACAGGGTCCGCCCGCTCAGTGGTACTGTGACATGCCATTCTTTGGCCTCAAACCGGTTCTGTGAGGACGCCTCCAGTCCAGTGTCCTGGGAGTGACAGAGTCACCCATGGGGTGCCCTGGAGGAGGCAGGCCTCTGGGGGTAGGAGGTTTGGAAGGCAGAGAGAGAAGCAATATCCCTTCTGAGATGGAAGCAGGGACCCCACCACCACCCCAGAGCTGAATACTGTTCCCACCTGAGAGTACTCGATTTCTCTTCACACGAGGGAGTCCCAGTTACTTCCCAAAGCGGCCTGACCCTGTGAAAGCATGGTGATCGGCCTGGGGCTCCTGGGAGGCCAGTCACACCCTTTTCCTTTGCCTCAGACAGGACAGAATTGAGCCAAAGAGTGGAAGCACCCAGCTGGAGGATCCCTCCCCACTCACTAGGTAAAGGGCTTTCAAGGCTGAATCCTTGGCCTGCTCCCCTCAGGAAGGCAGTCCTGGTATATGAGGCCCTGAAAACACATAGGAAAGAGCCTACCTCACTTGGCCTTCTGGTCTGGCCTTCACCAGGTGCCCAGGGCTGGCTGAATGATGACCACACTGACCCCGGCCTTTGGACCCCCTGGATGGGGGCAGGAGACTCCATTCTCAACTCTGACTTGAGTGTCCTCAGTCCGGCACTGCTTGACATAACATGGCGTTGCATGAAAAACAAGTCAGCCCGCAGAGTGGGGAGAGCCCCAGTGGGGCCTGCTGTGGGCAGCTGTCCTTGGCCTGCCCTCCCTGTGGCCCTGGTTCCCGCCTCCCACTGACCTCTGCGGCTTTCTCCCTACCCCCCAGTGTAGCATCCAGCGGCCTCTGTAAGTGAGCACAGAAGCCAGCGCTGATGGTGAAGACGCCACACTCCCTCCTGGGGAGATCCTGGAATCTCCTGCTCTCCCGAGGTTGAAGTCCAAGGGACAAGGAGCCTTTGGGGAGGGGCTATGGAGACCCCACTATGCGTCAGGCCTGGCACAGGGCTCTTTCACGCACATGATGTCACCGCACCTTCATGAGACCAGCTGAAGAGGGTAGTCATTTCCAGGGTATCAAGAAGGAATGGGAGTCACAGCTAAGATTCTGTGGGGCCGGGAGTGACCTGGGCGTGTCTGGCGGACACCTCTCTGGCATCACACGCCATCTCTGACCAGAAGCATTACCCACCCTAGGTGCCTCAGGGCTGACACTCACTGTCTAGGAGGGGTGGGTGAGGCTTCCCACCCCACCCCCACCAGGATCTCCAAAAGCCAAGAGAACTCTGCCTTTCCAGGATTGTGGGTTGGGGCTAAGGGTCCTCTTTCTTCCCTCATCTCACATGTTGGCACCGAGAAAGCATGGGCAAGGTGAGCACACGGTGACAGATGACCTCTGCTTGAGAAATGGCTAGGCTGACAATAGTAGCCTCCTTGGTGTGAGCGGACAGATGTCTCAGGGCTGAGACAGGCCAAACCAGCCTGAGATGAAATAAAGGGCTGGTCTGAAAAGCCTCACTCTCAAGGCAGCTGTCGACTTCAAGATCAGTCCTTCGAAGTCCTTTGTACCTATCAGTCCAACACTCAGATCAGAAGGACTCTGTTGCCCGGGCTGGAATGCAGTGGTATGATCATGGCTTACTGTGGCCTCGACCTCCTGGGCTCAAGTAATCCTTCCGCCTCAGCCTCCCGGGCAGCTGGGACCACAGGCATGAGTCACCACGCCCAGCTAATTTTTTGATTTTTTTGTAGAGATGAGGTCTCACTATGTTGCCCATGCTGGTCTCGAACTCCTAAACTCAAGCAATCCTCCCACCTCGGCCTCCCAAAGTGTTAGGGTTACAGACATGAACAACCACACCCAACCTTGTCCTGGGTTTTTTTCCCCGCTGGAAGCAGGACCTGGCCTGGTACAAGTCCAGGAACCACAGACAAGGCTGCGTCCCAAGCAGGTGTCCAGAGGCCTGGTCTCCCTGGGCCTGACCAGCTGTGGCATTTGACTAAGGCTCCTAATCTTGCTGACTCTATTTCCCTGTCTGTGACACAGGGCTAGTCAAACCTGCTCTGTCCACTTAAGAAGGTTGATGTGGGAGCAGGTGAGATCCCAAATACTGGGCCCTGTAATCAGGCAGGTGCTGAACTAAGGGAGGGGGTGGGCCCCACCCCC
>NW_007248839.1:238826-241698 GCF_000164805.1 Carlito syrichta
GTGGCGGTGGGGGTGGCATCTAAGGCCAACAAGGACCATGGACTCTGTTTGGAGAATACATTTCTTTCCCGAGGTTATAAGTGAGCCCCTGGCCCCCCAGCCTGCTCTCCCTCTTTGGTTCAGCCATATTGAGCCAAGTCTGAGGTAGGCCAGGGAGACCAGTGACTCATCGTGACCTCATTCTTCTCTGCCTCAGTTGTTCCTCCTGTAAAATGGGCACAGCAGCTCTTGGTTAGGAAATCTCCCAAGAAAGCCCTTGGTGACTGTGGCACTCTGTTTTTACTGTCCCCACTCCTCCCGCTCTTACTCATCTGGCTAGGAAGACATGGGAAAGGCAGAGATTCTTTTTTTTTTTTTGAGTTGGAGTCTCACTCTGTCACCCAGACTGGAGTGCAGTGTCCGCTCCCGGCCACCGCAGTCTCGACCTGCTGGGCTGCAGCGATCCTTCCGCCTCAGCCTTCCGAGTAACTGGAACTACAGGCGCGCGCTACCACACCCGGCTCATTTTTTGATTTATTGTAGAGATGAGGTCTCGCCAAGTTGCCTAGGCAGGTCTCGAACCCGCAGGCTCAGGCAATCCACTCACCTCAGCCTCCCAAAGTGCGGGATTACAGGCTGAGCCACCGAGCCCGGCTGAGATTCTGGAAAAGAATTTAAAAATGAGGAAAGTAAGCATGGCTCACAGTCCGATTCCCAGAGCTAGCTGGGTCTCACAGGGCTCCTCTGTCCCAGCTGGTGGCTTGTTCCCTGTCCCACTTCCACAGAGACAAGTTACCATTTAACCAGCCCATGGGAATTGGGGCCAAACTCTCTCCGAATGGCAAACCAGCAGGACCTGTTGGTTGGGGTGAAACAACCCCCCTGGACCTGGCGCATGACCGTCCTCCCACAGCCTCCTCCTCCTGCCAAGCCCAGCCCAGCAGTGCGACCTTGGCAGGTCTCCTAAGCTTTCTGAGCTCCGGGTGGACGTGGGGGGAGGGGTGGGTAGGAGGAGTCAGAGATGGGGCCGGGGAGCGCACACACACACACACACACACACACACACACACGTGTTCAAAAGGGTGAGCTGAACAGTGCCCCGAAGGAGTCAGGGCAGTCCACGGCGTACTGGAGGCAGACTGGGATGGGACAGGGGGACAGCCAGGAGAAGCAAGGGGCGTCCCACTCTGGAGGCCACGGGCAGATCCTGCCTCCTCCCTCAGGCCCCAGACCCAGCATGGAGGCCAGGTTAGCCATGGGAAGGTCTCCCCACTCAGGCTGCTCTCGAACCAGGATCGGGTCTCAATTCCCTGAGGCCCCCACACATTTGGTAGCTACAAGGTACCAGGAATGCTTATGGAATAACTGCTGGGCTGTGGCTTTCCTCCGCAGGGCCTGACCTTGGTCAGTTCAGCAGCTAGATTCCTGGGCTGTCAGAGCCAGGAGGCAAGGGAGGCCCTAAGGACTGGCAAGTATCAGAGGAGGGGAAGTCACATTTTACTATTTAAAAAAAAGTATGCCTAGAGTGAGATCAGATTATATATACTTGCCCTTCTTATTTATTTATTTTTTAGTTGGGGGTCTCATCTGTTGCCTAGGCTGGGGTGCAATTATGCAATCATGGCTTGCTGTAGCCTTCACCTCCTGGGCTCAGTCAATCCTTCCGCCTCAGCCTCCCAAATAGCTGGGACTATAGGCATGTGCCACTAAAACTGGCTATTTTTTTTAACTTTTGTAGAGACAGGGTCTCACTATGTTGCCCAGGCTGGTTTCGAACTCCTGGGCTCAGGCGATCCAGGCGATTCTTCTGCCTCAGTCTCCCAAGTAGCTAGGACCACAGGTACACACCACTGTGCCCAGCTAATTTTTCCTTCCTTCCTTCCTTCCTTCCTTCCTTCCTTCCTTCCTTCCTTCCTTCCTTCCATTCGTTCTTCTTGTAGAAACGGGTCTCACTATGTTGCCCAGGCTGGTCTCAAACTCCTGGGCTCAAGCAACCCTCCTGCCTCAGCCCCCCAAAGCGGTGGGGTTATAGGTGTGAGCCACCACACCCAGCCTCGTTTTGCATGTTTAGAGAATTAGGTGTGAAGATGTGAGTTGCAGACTGACGCTCGGTGCAGGGCTCCAACCTCTGTGCTCCAAGACCCGGCTAGTGGGTGATCTCAAGGCTGGGAGCTGGAGGTGTCTGGCTCAGGCCCCTCACTCTCTGCATCAGAGGAGCTCCTCCCTCCTGTGGGCCACACACTGGGGTTCTGCTTTTGAACAACAGGTTCCACTGTTGAAACTCACAAGTCTAAGGGAAACTTTCACCCGACAGAGAATAAGACCAGTGCCCAGAGAGGAGAGGTGACTTGCTCCAGGCCACACAGCAGGCTGAGTGGCAGAGTCTTCCGATGCCCAGTCCAGGGCTCTGATCTTCCCCACCAGCCAGTAAGGAAAGATAGGCCAGGGCAGTGGCTCCCACCTGTAATCCCAGCACTTTGGGAGGCCAAGGTGGGAGGATCACTTGAGACTAGGAGTTCAAGACCAGCCTGAGCAACATAGCAAGATCCCATCTCTATTTTAAAAAAGCCAGGTGCAGTGACTCAAGCCTGTAATCCCAGCACTTTGAGAGGCCGAGGTGAGGGGTTTGCCTAAGCCCACAGGTTCGAGAACAGTCTGGGCAACTTAGTGAGACCTCATCTCTACAATAAATCAAAAAATTAGCCAGGTGTGGTAGCATACACCTGTAGTTCCAGCAACTTGGAAGGCTGAGGTGGAAGGATCACCTGAGCCCAGCAGGTGGCCGCTGGGGTGACCGTGAGCATGCCACTGCACTCCAGCTTGGGCGATGGAGTGAGATTCCAACTCAAAAAAAAAAAAAAGGAGCCGGGCTCGGTGGCTCAGCCTGTAATCC
>NW_007248839.1:241848-243552 GCF_000164805.1 Carlito syrichta
GGCTGGGAGCGGCCACTGCACTCCAGTCTGGGCGACCGGGTGAGACTCCAACTCAAAAAAAAAGGAAAGAACAGGTGGGCACCAGGCCCAAAAGACAATGTGCTCCTGGGTCAGGGAAAGGCAAAGGGTCTGGACCTGGGGCCTCTGAGGAAGCCCTATGACCTACCTCCCCTCTGAGAGTGGCAGGGCACAAGGAAAGCTCAAGGCCTGCGCTGGCCAGTGTGGCAAGCGTGAGCCACGTGGCTGTTGGCACAGGAGTTAGGCCAACCTGAGCTGTGCCCCAAGGATGGCAAGATTTTGAAGACTTAGTACGAAAAAGAACATAAGAACACTCATTAATTTTTTATATTGATTACATGTTGAAATGATAATATTCTGGACACATTGGATTCAGCAAAATATATTCCTAAAATTAATTATACCCCTTCCTTCCTTCTCTCTCTCTTTCTTTCTTCCTTCCTTCCTTTCTTCCTTTCTTTCCCCTTCCTCCCTCCCTCTCTCCCTCTCTTCCTCTCTCTCTCTCTTTCTCCCAGTCTGGATTGCAGTGGCGATCATAATTCACTGTAACCTTGAATTTCTGACTTCAAGTGATCCTCCCGCCTTGGCCTCCCAAAGCGCTAGGATTACAGGCATGAGCCACTGTGCCTGGCCTACCTACTTCTTTTTAAAAAGAACGGCTACTAGAAAATGTTATGTTCTATATGTGGCTCGAATTCTATTTCTACTGGACAGTGTGGCCCTAGGCCTTATGGCCAGCAGCCGAGGCAAAGCAGTTAGACCACAGAGGCAGAGGCTGAGGCCAAGGGCAGTCCCCAGGAGCCCTGAGTTGGGAGGTGGTAGGGGTGGGAGCTGTTTCCACAGGCCACATGTGGCTGCTGTGTTCTGATCAGGAGGGGAGGGAACAGCAAATGCCCCCCCATCTCACAGTCAAGGCCTCCTCCCTTAGGTCCTCTGGGGTCCCAGCTGGCCCCGGTCTCTCTCCCAGAGATCTGAGTCTGAATCAGAGTGGGCGTCCTCCAGCACAGACCTGGGGAATCGGGACGGCGTGCGTGCCCTCTGCCAGAACCCCCACCCCTGGCCTTCCTTTTCTATCACGGGATGGGGTCCCTCTTGCCCTGCCCCCTCCTTCCCCTCCACAGTGGAGTGCAGCACTGCGCCGGGCTCTCCCGCAGGCCCCACACCACTGGGTCTCCGGGAGAGTGGGTCCCCCTAGGGCTCAGTGTGGGTGCAGGGACTCTCCCACGGGCCAGCAGACACAACCTAGGGCCTCCAGGGTGAGGAGGGCCGCCAGAGGGCTTGGCCTCTGGACACACTGCCTCTGGTCTGGCATCGCCTCCTCTTGCTTCGCTGCCCAGGTCTGCGATTCCAACCCATTGTTCCATCTTCCCCAGAGCTGGCAAAGTGTGACACTTCCCCTTGGAAATTCTCAGCCCCTGTGTAGCCGGAGCTGCCCCGGCAGCTTTTCTCTGTCAGGTAGGGGTGAGGAGAAGAGGACCGGGCGGGGGCCCTGCACGGACCATCAGAACATGAGAAAAACATCAGGCGCCGCCTAAGTGCAGATGGCAGAGAGCAACCTCTTCTCCCTGTGGGGGAAGCAGAATCCAAGACCCAACAACTTTGGTGTTTTCGATGCATGGGTGTGCGGGGGGGCGGGGGTGTGGGTGGGGAATGAAACCATGGCCAGGCATGGTGGGTCATGCCTGG
>NW_007248839.1:243803-260400 GCF_000164805.1 Carlito syrichta
GCAGGGGCTCAGGCAATCCACTCACCTCAGCCTCCCAAAGGCGCAGGATTACAGACTGAGCCACTGAGCCCGGCTTACAAATATTTTGTTTAAAAATTAGCCAGGTGGGGTGGTGCACACCTGTAGTCCCAGCTATTTGGGAGGCTGAGGCAGGAGGATTGCCGGAGCCCAGGAGTTGGAAGCTGCAGTGAGCTATGATCTTACCACTGGGTGACAGAGTGAGACCTTGTCTCTGAAAACAAAAAGGTAAAAACAGTATTTCCCACTAGCAGACTTTATGTCACAAAAATAAAACAAAACACAGTAAAATATACAAATAACACAAAAAACCCCAAAGCCCTTAACAGAGTGACACATCATCCATCTTTCAGCAGCGGCCTTTGCAAATCCCAAGATGGGATCCGACAGGAAGCTCTGAGACCCTCTGGGTCCCCCCCTTGCTTTGGGACTCAAGAGACCTGCGTGTCACAAAACTTGGTCCCTGGAACACGCCTTCTAATTCAGAAAAAGTCGCCAACAGAGGACCGTGCTCCAGAAACCACGGATGATGAAGAATGAGCCTACATGTAGTGAGTTCACTGTTTTAATCAAATAAAACCTGCAACCAAGTTAATCTGACACATAGTTAATGAGATAATCACTGTTGCGCTTCATGGGAATTAGGCATTAATGGGAAGCAGTTTTTATAAATGAGGGTAATTATATCGTTGCCTTTACTCAGCCAAAATTCAGAAGTTTTTTCTTCTCGTCTTGTGGCTTCCCTTGAAGATGCCCCCCGTCCGGTCGGTGATGTCATTTCCTGTGGGTTTCGGTGTCATTTCTTCACCATCGCGGCCCTGCCCCCACCCAGACCACAGGCCAACCACAAGCAACGAATTTCTTGAGCACCTACTATGCGCCATGATGTAAAGCACCTGACTGAGATTCTCTTGCTTACGTCTCACGAGTATCTCCAGAAGTAGGTATGGCTAGCACACCGTTCCAAAAAGAGAAAACTGAGGGTCAGGCTGGTCATGCTGCCCACGTGACAGAACCAGGCACGAGCCAACCCGAGCAGCCTGGCTCCATCCCCCAAGCGGAGCCACTGTGCCTGCCAGCCTCCGGGCCTCGTCCCTGGCTGGCCTCCTTGCCTGGCTGGCTGGCCCCGTGCTCTCCCTGCTCTCTGGGGACACCACGGTCCCGGGCAGTTGAGGGCAGCAGGAGCGTCCGACTTGCCCAGAGGGACGTAAGCTGCAGCAAGCGGGAAGGGAGGATCATGACAGCAGGGCTCTGCAGTCACATGGACCAAAGTTCAAATCCCAGCAGCTCACGCTTTGGCCGTGTGATCGCGGATGTCAAGAGCCCCCCTGGGCCTTGGTGTCCTCACCCATGAAGTGGGGGGGAGAGTCTGGGGTTCTCCTATGGATCCAGTGGGCTGACGTCTGTGCAGACCTGGCACGGGGCCTGGCACACAGGCAGGGTGAGCTCCTTATCCCCAGACCCTGGACCCCTTCCCAGGAGGGTACAGGAGGGATGGCAGAGGCAGGAGGGGTTGCGGGCCCAGTGTCGGGGAGGCTGGGCACAGGGACTCGTATCAGGGAGGGAAGAGGGCGAGACGGCAGAGTTTCCACCAGTCTTTGATGGGGGGCGGTGCTCAGGAGGCCAGGAAATCTCAAGCTTTCTTTGGAACTAACTGCAGGGTGATCTGGGTTTCAGGAGAACTCCACCTTCATTCCAAATCTCCCAACAAAGCCTGACATTACCCCCTTTCTCGCTCCTCTGGGTTATGAAAGAGTTAAGCTAGCAGCCCAGGAAGGGGTCAGCCGGCAGAAAACCCCAAGTGGAAAGGGAACAGGACGAAGAGGCCGCAGACGTGTCCAAGACAAACTCCTGCCACCTTGCCGCGCTGCCCCTGGGCCTGCCCTGTTTGCTGTCACCAGCGGGGGACAAAGAGAGGTTACACGCAAAGGGACTTTGTGTTTCTGTGGCAGGGGGCCAGCCGGGAGCTCCTGTCACCGGCCGGCTGGGGGGTCCAAGGCAGGCTCTGAGCCATGGGGTGGCCTCAACCTGTGGCAAGGACCATCCACAAAGCAGGCCTGGGTGGAGCCTGCGGTGAGACCTGGAGGGGCCTCCGTCCCTGGCCCTGGACAACAGGGGTCCCTGAGGCTAGAAGGGGGCCAGCTTCTCAGCCAGCCTCTGGGTGCGCTGTCATCCGGGCTACAGAGAGGGCACAGCGACCACAGGTCACAGGCTTAAGAATCAGCCACACTCCTGGCCGAGTTCCAACTCGGCCTCCTCCCAGCCGTGGGACCCCAGGCGAGTGGCTAATTTCCTCTGGGCCCTGGATTCCTCGTCTGTGAAATGGGGCTAATCGCCGGGCCTGCGGCGAAGACGCACGCGCTCTGATTCGCAAGCTGAGCACGGTGGCTAACTCAGCTGTCAGTGCCATTCATCATGACAATATAAATATAATGAGCATTCCTTTCAGAAATTCCTGTCAAGCATCTGCGACGGGCCAGGATCCGTGCAGGGTGCTGTCGGACATGGGAAGGTGAGTAAGACAAGTCCCGCCCCTCCTGGACGACACACACGTTCTGACCAAGTCTGAGAATGCTGAGTGACGTAAAGAGAGACGTGGGAGAGGTCAACAGGCATTCAGGGAAGGCTTTCTGGAGGAGGCAGCATTTGAGCTGAGCCTGGGCAGGTGGCCAGGACGTGGAGGTGTGGGAGGAGAGGAAGGGCATGAAGAAGGAAGGGGAGGTGTGAAAGAGGGTGTTAGGTTCAGGAGACACAGAAACTCCAAGTGGCTGGAGCCACCATGAGGGAGAACGTCACTGTCCCCCAAATGTGCCATCTGCCTCTGCCTTGCTGCCTGAGCTGGAGCCGGACACTCCCTGTCTCTGAGTCTCAGATTCCTCATCTGTAAAATTAGGGGTTTGGTCTCAAGAACTGCAGTTATCTGCTTCCTTTCTCCCATCTGCCCTCCCACACATGCCGGGTCTCTGTGTGAAGTCACCAAAGGTTTTGACCAAGGTTGTGAGTGATAGGTCACAGGTGACCTGAAAAAGCCTGCTCTGGCTCCAGCGGGATGGGGATGGAGGGACGGGAGGGCCCCACCATGGTCTGGGAAAGCCCTGTTGAGGCCTGGGCTGAGGGAGGAGGACAAGAAACACTGTTGGGACCTGAAGGCCTGACCTAGAAGTTCTGGTGGGTGCTGAGGGGAGGGGTCCGGATGCAGAGCCTGGGTGACTGGTGGCCTGGTGCTAAGCTGAAACCCCAACCAGAGGGGCCTGACCCTGTCCACCCCAGAGGGAGAAAAACAGGCTGGCTTGAGCAGGTTGAATTTGAAGGGCTTCTAGGACATTCCACGGGAGTGTCCACTAGGAAGTGGAGTAGGGGCAGGAACTGGAGACCTGGACGTCACTAGATGGACCCAAGACTAGAAACCCGGGCTGTCCCGTCCAGCTCAGGGCCTTTGACCTTTTCCCTGGGGACCTGGGTGCAGGGTGGGTCAGGAACAGAGAGATAGAGAGGAAAAGAGAATGTCAGGGAAGCCACACTCCACTCCTGGCCTCAGTTTCCCCATCTGTGGAACGAGAGAGCATCTTGATGAGGGGCAGAGGGGATGAGCTCTCCCCTGCACCTTTGTGTTCAACCCCGTGGGACAGTCTGGGGAGCAGCTTCTGTTCCCAAGCACACGTCTCCTTGCCAGGGACCTTGGACTCTGATCCAGGCTTTCCCACTTCTTGTGGGGCTCCCAAGGTGCCCCCAACCCGGCCCCTTCTGCTTCCACCACCAGCAGCTCTGAATTCTGGTGTTGGCTGTGGGCTGGGCCGACAGGTGAGGAGCAGAGGGATTTGTGCTGGGGCAGCGTCTTCCGGCCCAGGACGGGTCCTGCTGCCATCTTCTGTGCCAGCGTCTGATGGGCACCAGGTGTGGGTAGGTGGGACGGGTGATGGGGGGGGGACTGATGATTGACTGATGTGTTATCCAATGGCACACATGCAGGCCTCCTGACCCAGCAACACAAGGGTCTTGAAAATTACCTGTGCCTGGCTCCCTATCCCAAACCAGAAAATAACAGGGAGGAAGAGCCCTGGATCTGTTTTTTATTTTGTTTATTTTATTTTTTATTTTTTTATTTTTTTGAGTTGGAGTCTCACTCTGTCACCCAGACTGGAGTGCAGTGGCTGCTCCCTACCACCGCAGCCTCGTCCTGCTGAGCTCCGGTGATCCTTCCGCCTCAGCCTTCCAAGTAGCTGGAATTACAGGCATGCGCTACCATGCTCGGCTGATTTTTTTTTTTTTTAATTTATTGTAGAGATGAGGTCTTGCTGCCCAGGCGAGTCTCGAACCCACGGGCTCAGGCAATCCACTCACCTCAGCCTCCCAAAGGTGCAGGATTACAGGCTGAGCCACTGAGCCCGGCTGCTGTTTTTTAAATCTTTCTAAATGCCTAACAGAAATAGAACGTTTATCTGTGTGAAGGCTACACAGGCTTAGCTAAAATGTCGAGTTTCTTTGCTGGCATTATAATGAGGAGCATGATAAATGTACATTTATTCAGTAATTAGTAATTCAGGGTTCTGTTTCGTATGAAACAAAAGCAGGACATGCTGCTCAGAAGCTCTGATTGGTCTCCCACACAACCAGCTCTTGAATTAATAATTATTGGATAAGGGTGATTTAATAACAGGATTTTTAAGACACAGGGAGCACGTGTGTGTAGGTGTGGGTGTGGGTGTGGGTGTGCTGGGGAGCACAGAGCTGGGGTAACCAAAACATAAGATGCTCTCATTCTGCAAACGAGGAAACTGAAGTGCAAGGGGTGAGTGATCAGCCCAAGGTCACACACTGAGGCAGGTCATACAGCCGGGAGGACCGGACCCAGGCTTCCCCAACCCCCAGCCACCCTGGGCTCTCCCTGGCGCTCTTTGCTGCTGATGGTTTTGGGATGTGGAGTGGGTGGGGAAGCAGAAGAGTTAACTGATTCTGTCCCTTCAGGCCATGGCAGACAACAGCGGCCTGGGAGATGAGGGCGGGACCCCTGGGAACTGACAGCCTGTGGATTGGAGAGATGGAGCAAGACAGGAAACACAGGTGCAGGTGATAGCAGGGGACGGGGGAGGGGAGTCAGAGACAGAGACAGAGAGAGGCACAGAGCCAGAGCAGAGGAGATGGGGCTCCCGGGACCCCCGAGATCCGTGTTGCCAGAAGTTACTGGCTAGGCCAGATCCCATGGTTGACCGCGGGGCTTCACTGGGCCATGGGCCCACAGGGGTGAACTGGGCCATGACCCCACGGGGGTTTGACTGAGCGGTGACCCCACAGGAGGCCGACTGAGCCGTGGCCCCACAGGGGGCCAATTGGACAGTGGCCCCACAGGGGGCTGACTAGGTCCTGACCCCACAGGGGTTAACTGGGCCATGACCCCACAGGGGGTCGACGGGGTCATGACCCCACAGGGGACCAACTGGGCTGTAACCCCACAGGGGGTTGAATGGGCCATGGCCCCACAGGGCCTGACTCAGCCGTGACCCCACAGGGGGTTGACTGAGCCGTGACCCCAAGGGGGCCGACTGGGCGGTGGTCCCAAGGGAGGCTGACTAGGCCATGGCCCCAAAGGGGGTTGACTGACCTATGACCCCACAGGGGCCTACTGGGCCATGACCCTACAGGGGGCCAGTTGAGCCATGACCCTACAGGGGGTTAACGGTACTATGCCCCCACATGGGTGTTAACTGAGCCCCAGAGGGCCCTGAACCACAGAACCAGAGGGATCTGAAGGGAGCAGCTGGGCCTCAGCTGGCCTCGGACATAGGGCAAACGTGGTGCCCACACCTGGGGGGCTGGGTGGCCATTGAACAAATCCCCATACAGCTGTGGGCTCTGCCCCCTCCCTGACCCTGTCCTGAAGGCTGCCTGGCCCCTGTAGCAGACAATCCCTTTGTTACCTAGGCCCTACCCTGGAAAGCTTTTCTTCACAACCAGCCCCAGGAAAAATCCCTCCCCCAGCATACCACAGGGCACCTCACGAGTGTGGGGGAAAGGGCACTGGGCCGAGAGCTCAAAGTCCAGGGTTCCAGTGTGCTGTCCCTGGCTCCCTGGCCCTCTCCGTGGACTGTTTGACCATCCCCATTTGAACTAAAGGTCTGGAGTGACTCTCTGGGTTGGGGGTGCTGGGCGGGCCTTGGGCGTTGCCCCCATCCTGTGATGCTGTGAGCTTTCTCTGCAGGCAAAGGCCCGGCTGGCCACAGCTGCGGGGGCGGGGCTGAGGACAGGCTGGCCACGGGGCCTGCCCCCTCTTCTGCCCCAAGCTGGGCTGTTGGGGACCTGCCCGGGCCTTGGGTCCTGTGCTTGGGCAGCAAGCCAGTACCCGTGTGAGGGGTGGCTGGGCACCCTGCCCAGAGCTGGGGAGAAGCTGCCCCCTGGGGACTGGGCCCAAGCCTTCTTGTTCAGCCAGAAATTCCAGCCTTTTAAGGATCAAGGGCCAGAGAGGGGCCTTTACCAGGCTACCAGGGAGCTGTCTTTCCAGCTTGGCAGACTCGTCTCATCGGGGCCCTGAGGGAGGCTCCTCTGTTTGCCTGGGCCTTGTAGAAGGAGCTGGCAGGCCTGTGGCCACCTCTGACTAGATGGAGATGCCAGCCCCTCATCCAGGTTCTTGGGAAGGAATTATTTATTATTTATTTATGTATTTGAGCCGGGTTCTCCCTGTCACAGGCTGGAGTGCAGTGGCAGGATCACAACTCATGGCAGCCTTGACCTCCTGGGCTCAGGTGATCCTTCCGCCTCAGCCTCCCAAGTAGCTGGAAAATACAGGTGCATACCACTGTGCCCTGCTAATGTTTTTTATTTTTGTAGAGACAAGGTCTTGTTATGTTGCCCAGGCTGGTCTCGAAGACCTGGGCTCAAGCAATCCTCTTGCCTCAGACTCCCAAAGTGCTGGGATGACAAGCATGAGCCATGGTGCCCAGCCTGGAATTATTTTTTAAAATCAACTTTATTGAGAGCTAACTGATATACAATAAACTGTACCCATTTTAGAGGCACCATTCAATGAGTTGATAAATGTGAATGTCTGTGTACTTCCCATGATAATCAAGGCATAGGATATCTCATTTCCCTGGAAGGGTCCCCGTGTCCCTTCTTAGTCAGTCATTTCCCTTCCCCGGCCCCAGGCAACCACCTGTCTACTTTATGCCACTTATAGACTAGAATTGCCTGTTTCACGTACATTAATTACCACAGAGTTTGTGTTCTTGTACGTTGATTTTTTTCCACTCAGTCTAATGATTTCATGATTCATTCATGTTGTTGCATCTCTCAGTAGCTCTTTCCTTTTTATTGCAGAATAAAGTATTCCAGGTTGGACACGATGGCTCACATCTGTAATCCCAGCACTTAGGGAGGCTGAGGTGAGAGGATTGCTAGAGCCCAGGAGTTTAAGACCAGCCTGGGGAACATAGCAAGACTTTGTGTCTACAAAAAAATCAAAAAATTAGCTGATTAGCTGGGTGTGTGGTGGCATGTACCTGTAGTCCCAGCTACTCAGGAGGCTGAGGTGGGAGGATCTCCTGAGCCCAAGAGGTCAAGGCTGTGGTGAGCCATGATGGTGCCACTGTACTCCAGTCTGGGTTATAGTGTGAGATGTCTCTAAACAAACAAACAAACAAATAATATATCCCATCATATGAATAGATCATAGTTTGTTAATCCATTCACCTGAGTTTGGGTGGATCCTAGTTTGTGACTGTTATGAATAAAGTGGCTATGAACGTTTGTATCTGAATCTCCATGTGGATAGATGTTTTCGTTTCTCTTGCATTAGTAACTAGGAGGGGGATGGTTGGGTGGTATGATAAGTGTATGTTTTACTTTTTAGGAAACCGCCCAATTGTTTCCCAAAGCGCTTGCACCATTTCACAATGTGTGAGTAGGAAGGGATTTTGAAGGCATCACTTCCCTGCTCCACGTCCTTGCCTTGTCTCTTCCCCAGGGACCTGGCAGGGTTTTTTGGGAAGGTTGGATGGTGGTTCGGGTTGTGGCGGGGGGGGGGGGGGGCGGCTCTTCGCCTCATCAGAAAACATTCCCCTGACCCCTTGAAGCTGCTGCTCGGGGATGAGGTTAAAGTGGCCATGCTGAGTGGAGAAGGGCTTAAGGATCTATTTATACCTGAGTTTAAGCAGATGCAGTGTTGGCTGAAACGCTATAATTATTTCACTCCCGCTGGTTCTTGCCATCCCGTGAGAGTGTTTTTAAACAGAGCTACTGCCATGCCGGCAGCCTCATCTTATTCCCCGGCATGCTGCCCACCCCCACATTCATACCTCTTCTTTCCAAGCCCAAGCAACTGATGCCTCTTTTCCCGAGCTCTCCCTCTTCATCAGTTCAGGCCAATAACTGGGTAGGCAAGGTAGCTGGAGAACTTTGCTTTTTTGCTGTCAGTGTCCGACCCCAGCTCTCACTCCCATGTCTGACCCATTTTTCCACCTTGTCATCGGTCACCAGAGAGCTTTGGGCTTTCCTACCTCGAAAGGAAGCAGCTGCCCAGGGAGAAAGGATGAAGCTTTCTATTTGTGTTCAGACACCTTGCTAATTGCCACCAGGCAGAAAAGTACAGACAGAAGAAAGGATCTACCATGGGAGCAAGAGTTAAGGAAACCTAATGGCCTGGCACTGCACATCTACTGAGCCAGTCTCATTCCTACCCCTGTTTTAAAGTTTTTAGGGTTGGAAACACATGACTCCTTTAAGATAACTTAAGATCTAGCCAGGCATGGTGGCTCTTGCCTGTAATCCTAGCACATGGGGAGGCCAAGGCAGGATCACCTGAAACCGGTAGTTTGAGATCAGCCTAGACAACAGCAGGATGCTATCGCTACAAAAAAGAAAAAAAAATTAAGATCTTCATTGTAAGACTCTTGGGATATTATCTCTCATAGACCTCAGGATACCTAAGAAATCACTTTTCTTTGCTTGGGAAATTACCTCTACCCATGCCTGGAGTAGCTCACTTAGCTGATTCCATGCTCCATCTTCTGTAAAAGGGCACTTGCTGGCAAGATCCCACCAGTATGTTTTCAACAGTTGAAGTGGCCCTGGACTGTCAAAAGTTTGCCTGGGACAATGAGCCTGTAATACTGCCTCCATTTGAGCAATTCAAGCAACATTTAATCTCTTATTGTTGCTGCTGCCACTTATTTTATTCAAAGATTGCAAAATAGCTGCGAGATATTGAATGTGATACGGGCAGACTGTCTTGTTAGCTAACCTTTATACCAAGTTGGCTTAATCCAAGCCTGTGCTGTCTAGTATGGTAGCCACTGGCCACATGCAGCCGTTTACATGCAAATTACTTAAGTTAAAATTAAATAAATCAATTTTTTAGTTCCATCATTGCAACAGTCACATGCAGTTAGTGGCTACCTTATTGGACGTGGCAGACACAGGACATTTCTATCATTACAGAAATTCCTCTTGGACAGTGCTGGCTTAAGCACCCAGCCACGTAGGTTGTAGCATCCTGTCACCTGGAACATTTTTTGCCTCATCTGAGTAGACTGCGTCGGGGTGGACCTGGAAGAAGAAAAAAAACCTCAGAGATAATGACCCCTGCCCAGAACGCATGTACAAATCCAGAATGACACAATGGTGCACAGGATTTAAGAGAGCAGAGGACAAATAATAGACCAAGCAATTACTGACAGGCAAGGGCAAGAGTAAGAGGGGTAGGTGAAGTATAACTTACAAAGTGATGAGAGAGGTGAGTCTAGACTTAAGTGGGAGCTTGAAGGAAGGGGCAGCCGTTGAAGGAGTCAGGTGGGTGTTCTTGGAAAAGGAAGCATTTGGACTGGGCCTTGAAGGAAGGATAGAAGTTTTCCTTGTGAAGAAGGAAAACTTGTGACCAAGGAGTAGGATATTGAAAGAAAAGGGAACTGCATGTGCAAAGGCCCAGAGATGTGAGGAGCTGGCTAAGTTTGGGGTCGTCATCTTAGAACGCTTTTTTTTTTTGGAGTCGGAGTCTCACTCTGTCGCCCAGCTGGAATGCGATGGCACGCTCACGGCCACCCCAGCCTCGACCTGCTGGGCTCAGGCGATCCTTCCACCTCAGCCTTCCAAGTAGCTGGAACTACAGGCGCATGCCACCATGCCCAGCTGATTTTTTTATTTACTGTAGAGATGAGGTCTCGCCAAGTTGCCCAGGCTGGTCTCGAACCCCTGGACTCAGGCAATCTTTTTGCTTCTGCCTCTCAAAGTGCTGGGATTACAGGTCTTAGAGTGCTTTAACAGGAGGGCTTTGCACTTTAGGAAGACTGCTCTGGAGAAAGTGAGATGGATACCAAAGGGAGCCGGCTTGGAGGACCACTGAATAACCCAGGTGGAAACTGAGTTGTCTTGAACTAAAGCCTGGCTGGTGGGGGTGAAAAGAAGGGCAGATCTGAGGGACATAGGGTCTAACCTGGGTGTGGCAGGTAGAGAAGAGCTTACACTATACCTGGAAGGCGTTATGGAGGAGATGGGGGACTTCTGGGATCAACCAAAAGCTAGTGGCTCTAGATCCAAAAGGCTCCGACAGAAATGCCCACCTTGATTGGTTTCTAGAAGATCAACATGGCCAAACGTGGTTCCTTCCAAACCGTGAAACGTGAGGCTCTCCGAGACTCCAGCTTTCCCTTCGAGTCAATGAGGCAACACACCTGTTGTTGGAAAATGGCGTCCTCCGGGGAGCGTGCTGGGCCCCGGGCTCATTACAGCTACAGAATGCACAGCGCTGGGCCATCCAGACTCTCCACTCAGCTTTATTTATAATCCTAATTACACCCTCCAGGAGGGACAACCCAGCTACAAATTAAAGTTAATAAAATGAAAAGACAGCAAGGAATGAGCGACATAAATGCCGTCAAATGCGAGGGACTCCAGTCTCCCCTCGAGGGTGCTGTGGGGGCGGTCCCCTCAGCCCACACGCCGCCTTCCTTCCCTCTGCTGCTCAGTTGACCTGCTGTCATGTCCCATTAGGGGCCATCAGGCTGCAAGTTCTCCAGGCCCAGAAGCTCAGGCCACACCCAGTCCGTCCCCCGCCTGGCCTGCCACCACTGCCACCCCTGCCTTCCCAGGGAAGCCACATCAGTTGTCGGTGCCACTGTGTGAAACGAGGCTTCTGTGAGCCAAGGTGTGAGAATTCAGAGACAGGAAACAGGGCCTTCCCTTCTCTACTCCTTCCTAACTCTCTCTTCCTTTTTTTTTTTTTTTTTCTTTAGAGATAGGGTCTCGCTCTGTCACTGAAAGCCTCAAACTTCTGGACTCAAGTGATCCTCAGTCTCAACCTCCTGAGTAGCTGGGGCTACAGGTGTGTATCACCACGCCCAGCTCCTTTCTTTATTTCTTATTTTAGAAGAGATGGGGATCTCACTATGTTGCCCAACCTGGTCTTAAACTCCTAGAGTCAAGTCATTTTCCTGCCTCAACTTTCCAAAGCAGTGGTCCCAGCCTTTTGGACATCAGGGGCCAGTTTCATGGAAGAAAGTTTGTTCATGGATGGGGGCAGGGGGACATCAACAGGCATTAGATTCTCATAAGGAGCGTGCAACCTAGAACCCTCGCCTGTGCAGCTCACAACAGGGTTCGCATGCCTGTGAGAATCTAATGCCGTCACTAATCTGATAGAAAATGGAGCTCCGTGTGCCCATGGCTCACTTCTTGCTATGTGGCCCGATTTCTAACAGGCCAACAGACCAGTACCGGTCTGTGGCCTGGGGATTGGGAACCCCTCTTCCAAAGCCCTGAGATTACAGGCGCAAGCCACCACACCCGGCCACCTAACTTCCTCTAGTTCTCTTTGTGGCTCCCTTTCTTGCTCACTTCCTGCCATCTTCTCTACCCACTGCCCTCATCCCATGGCTGACCCTGGCCACAAGCCCTGGATGTCTTGGGCCGGGCCCTAAACTCCCTGGGTGTCCCAAATGGTCAGACCGGCACCGCCCGGCACCGCCCGCTTTGCCTTCAACACAACCTCCAGGTTCTGCTGACCTCGTTTGTTCCTTTTTCTCTTTAAAGAGAAGAAACTGGAGAGGGAGTGTGGGGGACAGGCCTGGCTGTCCCTGCTCTTGGTTCCTCTCTCTACCCCGCTCCATCCCCTGCAACTTGCCTCCTGCTGAAACAATTAGACACAGTTGATCTCTGCAGCCGGGCAAGGTGACTCACGCCTGTAATCCCAACACTTTGGGAGGCTGAGGCAGGAGGCTCACTTGAGCCCGGCAGGTCAAGACCAACCTGGGCAACATAGCAAGACCTCGTATCTGCAAAAAATATTTTAGAAAGAACCAGGCGTGGTAGTGCATGCCTGCAGTTCCAGCTCCTGGGGAGGCTGAGTGGGGAAGGATCACCTGAGCCCAGGAGGTGGAGACTGCAGAGAGCTGTGATCATGCCCTCTGACAGAGTGAGACCCCCCCAAACTAACTAAATAAATAAGAGCTAGTCCATCTCTGTTCCTTACGATCCCAGCATACCCAAATGGATTGGTATGTGCTACCAAGGAGGCCAGGGCAGGTATGGGGCCCAGACCACTTCCCTGCAGTGTGTAGAAAACACATACTGGTGGAGTCCTACCTCTGACCCTTTTCATCAGTCCTCAGAAGCCACGCGTCACGTGCACACTGGCCGTCAGTGAAAACAGCAACTTCCCCCAGGGTCTGGGGCAATCATTCCTGTGTATCCTGGCCTGTCCTTGTCTCACATCTGCCCAACTCTAAACTCTTGGCTCTGCTTCCCTGGCCCTGGCCCTTTGGACTAGGGGTTTCTATCCAATTCTCCTGGCATTTGGCTCTTGGATTTCCCAGGTGGACACTGACGCGGCTTCACCCGCTGGAATGCCCTGTGTCTACGCCGCCTTCATAAGCGCTGCGTCCTGGCTTCAGCCCTGTCAGCACCAAATGTCCACAGGCCTGTCTTGGAGGCTAGGCTGGCCAACCCCAGGGAAGGGGTGGCAGAATGACCACAGGAAGGCAGTGCCGCCTCCAGAGTTGGTCCTCCCAAAGAAGTGGGACATCAGCATGTCACCATCAGACCCTGATTCATGGGTGCACCCCCACCCCCTTCACAGTGCAATCCATTGATTTACTTGTCTGCCTTGCCCACCAGACTGCGGGCTGGGCCAGGGCAGGCCTGGGTCTGAGTTGTAACCCCAGTACCTGGTGCAGGTACCTTGGAGAATGGGAGGTTCTCGGATTCCTGCGTCTGAAACAGACAAATGAGCGCACTCCTCCCCTTTGCCCCGAGCCTTGGCTCCGGTCCTCCCAGTTCACACAGGCCCAGGTAAGAAGCGTAGGGTCATGGAGTCTGGTTGATTCTACTTGAAGTACTTCTCCATCAGTTCCTTCTTTGGGGGACTACATGTTTCTTTCCTGGCCAATTCCAACTGATTGACTTCTTGGCTTCCTTTTTAAATTCTTCTGCTGGTTCATCTTCCCCGTGGCTCGTAGGTATAACATACATCTAATCATGCCACTCTCCTGTTTAAATCCTCCAGTAATTCTCCATTTCCACAAAATAATGTACAGTTCTTTTAATACGTCCATGATTTGGCCCACCTACTGTTTTGGCTTTTTGTTTGCTTGTTTTGTTTTGTTTGAGTTGGAGTCTCACTCTGTCACCCAGGCTGGAGTGCAGTGGTACTCTCAGGGCCATTGCAGCCTCAACCGGCTGGGTTCAGGCAATCCTTCCACCTCAGCCTCCCATGCAGTTGGAACTACAGGCGTGTGCCACCACATCTGGCTAATTTTTTGATTTATTGTAGAGATGAGGTCTCACCAAGTTGCCCAGGCTTGTCTCAAATCCCTGGATTCAGGCAATTCTCTCTCACCTCTGCCTCCCAAAGTGCTGGGATTACAGGTGTGAGCCACCACACCTGACTTTTTTTTTTAAAAAGAGACAGCATCTCCTTCTGTCTCCCAGGCTGTGGTGCAATCAAAACTCACTGCAGCCTTGACCTCCTGTGCTCAAGTGATCCTCCCGTCTTAACCTTCCAAGAGGCTAGGACTACAGGCATATGCCACCATGCCTGGCTAATTTTATTTTTTGTAGAGATGGGGGTCTCATTATGTTGTGCAGGCTGGTCTCAAACTCCTGGTCTCAAGCAATCCTCCCAGTTTGGCCTCCAAAACAGCTGAGATTACAAGCATGAGCCACCTCACTGGCCTATTCCGGTCTATGTCTGTGAGTTAATCACTCAGAATGCCTCCCTGTTCTGCAAGTGGGTTCTCCTTCCACTGCCCCACTTTGCATGTCCTACTCCCTTTGCAAAGATTGCTCTCCCCAACAAACTCTGCTCTTGTCAATCTACTGAATTTCTATGTGTGCTTCAACACCCAGCTAAAATATCACCTCCTCTGAGGTCATCTGCTTCACACATTTCTTCCTCACGCCTCTTATCACCCCTCCTGTGTCCCTTGCATAGAGTCCTGCCACTCTTTGTTCCCTGTCTCTCTGTGTCCGGCCAATAATGAGTCAGATTCTAATAGTAGCATGTTATGTCCCCACAGAAGAGAAGCACATAAGTGACATGGGATAAGATTGGGGTGGGGTGACTAGGAAAGGCTTCCAGAGGAGATGACACTTGAACTAAGTCTTTTCTTCTTATTTTTTTATGTTTATTTTAAAGATGTGGGGTTAGGCAGGGTTAGGCATACAGATGTTCATTATGCAGGTACCCTTGTTGATGAGGTGTGCCCTCCTCGGGCAATTTCCCACTACTGCCAGTCTTGCCCTCCATCCCCTGACAGTTTCCCACTACTGCCAATCCCTTTCTTATAGTATCATGATAATTGTTCAAAGTCTGCTTATGAGTGAGAACATGTGATACTCAGTTCTTTGTTTCTATGATAGATCACTCAGTATTATAGACTCTAAGTCCATCCAAGTTGCTGTGAAGTTCATAATTTTGCCCTTCTTTATGGCTGCGTAATATTTCATCATGTATGTACCACATTTTTAAAATCCAGTTCTCTTTCAATGGGCAGCACAGTTGGTTTCATGTTTTTGCTATCGTGAATAATGCTGCAATAAACATGCGTGTGCAGGTGTCTTTTTCATAGAGTGATTTGAGTTTCTCTGGGTATATTCCCAGAAGGAGGATTGTGGGGTCGTATGGGAGGTCAATTTTTAGATCTTTCAGGAGTCACCACATTGTTTCCACAGAGGTTGAACTAGTTTACACTCCCACCGATAGTGTAGAAGTATTCCCTTTTCCGTGCAACCTCTCCTGCATCTGTTTTTTTTTTTTTTTTTAGTTATTGATGGTGGCCATCCTGACTGGAGTTAGGTGGTATCGCAGTGTGGTTTTAATTTGCATTTCTTTGATGAACTAAGTCTTGAAGGAAGAGTAGGAATATCAGTCAGACAAGGGAAGGGGAAGGGGAAAGAAACTCACTCCAGGCAGAGGTAGCAGCACATACAAGGATCCTGGGGCACAAAGAGCTGTCCCATTCCAGGAAGAGTAAACTGTCTGATGAGGGCACAGAGTGAATACTCTCAGTGGAGAGGTAGGGAAGACACTGGAAAAGCAAAAAGTCTTATGTCATGAAGAGACATGGATGTCAAACTAGTGTCCTGCATCTATCGAAATCAGGGTGGAAAGCCAGTGAAGGTGGCAAGCAGAGGAGTGATCTGATGGCGTTAGTGTCTTGTTCTGCTCACTCTAGGCCATGTGGATGATGGGCTGGAGGCCAGGGGACCAGGAGGAGGCTATTCCAAAAATAGGCAAGGTGTTCTCACCTGGAGTTATGCAGAGGCCTGGAGGAAGGTGATTCCACTATCTAGATCTGCATGCAAATGGATGAGTATACTTTACCTTGTCGGAGAACTCACTAAGAAGTGGCAATTGAGCCCGGGCACAATGGCTAACACCTGAAATCCCAGCACTTTGGAAGGCCTAGGCAGGAGGATTGTTTGAGGTCAGGAGTTTGAGACCAGCCTGGGCAGCGTAACAAGTCCTCATCTCTATTAAAAGTAAAAAAAGGCCAGGCTCGGTGGCTCAGCCTGTCATCCCGCGCCTTGGGAGGCTGAAGTGAGTGGATTGCCTGAGCCCGCGGGTTCGAGACCTGCCTGGGCAACTTGCTGAGACCTCATCTCTACAATAAATCAAAAAATTAGCCGAGCGTGGTAGCGTGCGCCTGTAGTTCCAGCTATTTGGAAGCCTGAGGCGGAAGGATCGTCGGAGCCCAACAGGTCGAGGCTGCAGTGGCCGGGAGCGGCCACTGCACTCCAGTCTGGGCGACAGAGTGAGACCTCCAACTCAAAAAATAAATAAATAAATAAATAAAAAGAAAAGAAAAAAAGCTAGGCGCAATGGCTCATGCTGGTAATCCCAGCACTCTGGGAGGCTGAGGTGAAAGGATTGCTTGAGTCCAGGGGTACGAGATCAACCTAGGCAACTTGGCAAGACTTCGTCTCTACAATTACTCAAAATATTAACTGGATGGTGTGTGCCTGTGGTTCCAGCTACTTGGAAGGCTCAGGTGGAAGGATCACCTGAGCCCAGCAGATCATGGACGTGTTGAGACATGATCATGCCACTGCACTCCAGCCTGGATGACAGAGTGAGACTCCTACTCAAAAAAAAAAG
>NW_007248839.1:260561-287808 GCF_000164805.1 Carlito syrichta
TTTTTTTTTTTTTTTTTTTTTTTTTTTGAGTTAAAGTCTCACTGTCGCCCAGGCTAAAGTGCAATGGCATGCTCCCGGCCACTGCAGCCTTGACCTGCTGGGCTCAGGCGATCCTTCCACCTCAGCCTTCCAAGTAGCTGGAAATACAAGCACGCACTACCACGCCCAGTTAATTTTTTGATTTATTGTAGAGATGGGGTTTTGCCAAGTTGGCCAGGTTGGTTTTGAACCCCTGGGCTCAGGCAATCCTCTCGCCTCTGCCTCCCAAAATGCTGGGATTATAGGCTTGAGTCACTGCACCGGCCTTTTTATATATATTTTTAAAAGAATGAAACAATTCCTTACCAAAAAAAAGAATCAATCCAAGAACTTTGGATCAAAGAGGCATTGGGAGAGCCAGGACAGACATTACAAGATGGATAATTTGAGGTCTAGATTCAGTTTGGGGTCAGCGCGGGTGAGAAGATATCAGAGGGATACAAAACCTGCCGGCATGAGGGCTCAGGCAGGAGAGTGAGTCCCTGCATCTTGGGGGAAGCCAGTGTGTGTGAAGTGACTGTCCCCGTCAAAGATGAGGATGATGTGCCGGCCAGGCATTGGGTGGTATGGTGGGGGGGGGGCGTGTACTCAGTGTAGACAGATTTTCAGTAGGTGGCTAAAAGAGGGAAAGGTTGTGTAATTGAGTTGTCGGGAGGGAGAATAGTGACTATTGTTGGAGACCCGGTAAACAAATGGAGAGTGTTCATCTTGGGGGTGGGGCTCAAATCAGCTCTGAGACAGTTTAACCCACCACAGGGCTCTCTCCTGGGAGTGAGTCACCAGTGTATTGTAACAACCTAGTTCAACCATCATGGCCCCAGTGCCTACCAGGAGGCGGCTAAGTTGCTCCCACAATCAAGTCTCTGGCCGGTATGAGGGCCAGCCCAGCTCATCCGTCACTCGTGGATGGACCACAGTCTCTCCCCCATCCCCCGTCACTTCTTGGGATCAGGGCTTGCGTGCCTAGGCACCTGATGGAGGTCAATGGTCAATGTCTTCCCTATGGGATGCCAGCACTCCACAGAGCCCTGTCAGGCCTGTGGGGTGGGCAGCTCCCCGGCAGCCCAGGTCTGCTCTGAAGAGCAGCAGTGCTCATTAGGAGGAGCCTGACTTTTATAGGAGCACATTCGTGGGGTTGGAACGGGTGTGCTGGGAATCAGAGCCAGCGGCACGGAAGAAATGGAAAGAAACCACTGGAAAGAAACCAATGGAAGAGACAGAGGAGGCGCAAGCCTTTCATCCGTTTCCATTTGGGGTCCACTCTACAAACACTGTGGGATATTGAGCAAATCTTCCAACCCCTTGGGGTCCCTATTTCCTCGAGTGCAAAGTGGTGGTAACATCCCAGTTTCCCTTAACAGAAGGCTGGTCACAGTTGACGCTATGCAGAGTATGTTCCACACCCTGTTCTAGGATGTTACATGCGTGTTAACTCTAATCAGCAGCAACCCACACAAGGTAGGTGCTATTATTATTATTATTATTATCCCCTCCCTTCCCGCAAAGATGAGGTAAATAAAGCATGAAGAGGTTAGGAAACTTGCCCATCAAAGTCACATATGATTGCAGAGTCTGGCCTCCGCCCTCAGTAGCCGACCTCCAGAGTCCATGTTTCAGACCTTCAAATATCGAGCTTCACCTCTTCCACTGGCAGTAAAATGCTTTAAAGATAGAATCAAATTTATTCTTGGCCAGGCACGGTGGCTCACGCCTGTAATCCCAGCATTTTGGGAGGCCAAGGCAGGAGGAACGCTTGAGCCTATGAGTTCAAGATCAGCCTGGACAACATAGCAAGACCTCATCTTTATTAAAAAAAAAAAAAAAAAAATGAGGCCAGGCTCAGTGGCTCAGCCTGTAATCCCAGCACTTTGGGAGGCTGAGGCCAGTAGATTGCCTGAGGCCACATGTTCAAGACCAGCCCAGGCAACTTAGCAAGACCTCTCTCTACAATAAAAAAATCAAAAATTAGCCGGCGTCGCAGTGTGTGTCTGTAGTTCCAGCTACTTGGAAGACCGATGCAGAAGGATCGCCAGATCCCAGCAGGTCAACGCTGGGGTGGCTGTGAGTGTGCCACTGCACTCCAGCCTGGGCAACAGAATGAGACTCCAACTCAAAAAAAAAAAAAAAAAAATTAGCCAGGTGTGGTGGCATGTGCCTATAGTCCCAGCTACTCAGGAGGCTGAGGTAGAAGGATTGCCTGAGCCCGAGAGGTCAAGGCTGTGGTAAGCCATGATTATACCACTGCATTGCAGCCTGGGTGACAGAGTGAGACCCCGACTCAAATAAAAAAAAAAAGAACCGACTTTATTCTTTCCAGTTGTTACTGACATTTCCAGAGTGCAGTATTAAATGGCTTAGGCCCTGCCCGTGACATGTTTGTGGTTGCTGGGGTTTTAACGCAGGAAAGAATGGGGGTGATAATGGAGTCTCCTGTGCACTGAAAGTCCAATGTCAATTCTTACAAAGCCATGCAAGATGAGGGAAAAGAGACTCAGAGTACAACAGTGACACCCCAATGGGGATCATAAGCCAAAAAGCTGAGATTTGAATTCAAGACTCATCTCATTCCATATTCTTAGGCTTTAAGAATATGCCAGGCAACATGGTAGCTAAGAGTTGGGCTCTATTATCTAGGTTCAGAGGCCCTCTCTGCTACTTCCTATATGTGTGACCTTGGACAAGTAACTTGGCCTCTCTGGGCTTTAGTTTGCTGATTTGTAAAATTGAGATGACAACAGTATCTACCTCGTATGGCTATGGGGAGTTTAACACAGTGAAGCGTAGGCACAGGGTATGCGCTCCGTGGTTACCAAGGCAACAACTCCAGGCCTGGGACAAGAGCTCAGTATTTGACTCATGTTTACTTGGTGTGGGGGAGGCAGGATACACAGAAAGCAGAAAGATTCACACAGAGGTGGGGTATTTGTTAGAGAAAGATTCGAGCAAGCAGAAAAGGAAGACTTGGAGGGGGGAGAAAGGCCCATACACAGGATGCCCATACACGGGTAAGAGTCGGGTGGACCAGGGAGCTGGTTGGGCAGCAGATGGCTCTCCTTCCTGGCATCATGGACAATAGTCAGAGGGTCTGACAGCATCTGCACGAGGCCCAACCGGGCAGTCAGCAAGGATTTGGCGGTATAGATTTGGGGAGTAGAAATATAGCCAGCCATTGGCTTGGAATTTTGAGGTAGGACTCTACGTTTGGGGTGGATGAGGGTCAGGGGAGAGACTGTGTTGGCTGGTGGGGCTGGTATCAACTAGCTCATCTAATTAGCTGACCATGTTGTTAGAGTAGGAGTTTGGTAACAGGTAATTCTCTTTAAGTCCTCGTAAGACATAACTGGGCCAGGATTATGATGAGGTGAGGCACTTGCTTTGGGCACATTTAAGGGCGTGCCAGAAAACATATATATATACACATATATATTTTAAGTTGGAATCTCACTCTGTCGCCCAGACTGGAGTGCAGTGGCCACTCCCGGCCACTTCAGCCTCGACCTGCTGGGCTCCGGCGATCCTTCCACCTCAGCCTTCCAAGTAGCTGGAACTACAGGTGCGCGCTACCACACCCGGCTCATTTTTTTTAAATTTATTGTAGAGATGTGGTTTCACCAAGTTGCCCAGGCGGGTCTCGAACCCACGGGCTCAGGCAATTCACTCACCTCAGCCTCCCAAGGCATGGGATTATAGGCTGAGCCACTGAGACCGGCTGATAAATGATATTTTAATGCAATATTTTTTTTTTTGAGTTGCAGTCTCACTCCATCGCCCAGGTTGGAGTGCTGGCATGCTCACGGCCACCCCAGCATCAACCTGCTGGGCTCCGGCAATCCTTCCACCTCAGCCTTCCAAGTAGCTGGAACTACAGGCATTCACTACCACGCCTGGCTAATTTTTTTGATTTATTGTAGAGACAAGGTCTCACCAAGTTGCCCAGGCTGGTCTTGAACCCGTGGGCTCAGGCAATCTAGTTGCCTCAGCCTCCCAAAGTGCTGGAATTACAGGCTGAGCTGCTGAGCCCGGCCTAATGTAATATATTTAAACACATAAATTCATGCCAAAAATCTATAAGAAACAAAATATCAAATTTCTCAGTGAACACAGAGAATTACTGATTTGTCCTTTTTCCTCAGGTTTCAATAGGCTCAATCAGGCACTGGAGACAAAACTTTCGACTCAAACCTTTTGGTGACTCTAATTGTGGACTTTAAATTTTTTTAAATTTTATTTGTTGGAAACAGGGTCTCACTCTATTGCCCAGGCTGGAGTGCAGTGGCTATTCACAAGCTTAATCAGAGTGCACTGTAGCCTCATCCTCCTAGCCTCAAGTGGTCCTCCTGCCTCAGCCTCCTGAGTAGCTAGGACTACAGGCATGTGCCACCACACCTGGCTTAAGTTGGAGGCTTTTTAGATATCAAGGTACAGGAAGATCTTAGTGTCCCTCAGATCTCACCTTCTTAAAGTGTCACACACACCAGCAATACATAGGACCCAGAGACTGCCCTCCTTAACTCCGGGCACCTTGGTTGAATGGAGTCAGGAAAGAATAAAATATACAGTTGGAAATCAGTGGGGATGAGATCTCTGAACTGAGGGAAGGTGCCCGCAAAGTTGCAGGCAAAATCAGCCACCAGGGAAGTAGCTGGAGTCCAGGGAATACACATTTGTCGAAGGTTGGCCAGAGTCAATGGGTCAGACCCACAGCAGCAGTTAGAAAGAGGACACTTCATAGCAATGGCAAAGAGAATTGGAAATCGAGGCTGCTTCCACCTTAGTGGGGAAGCACTTTTATGCGCTTCTGTTTAAGACAGCAACTTCATCTCACGACGTGACCTGTGGAAACCTGCAGCAAGAAAGCCATCAGAGGTGATATTCAACTGATGGTGGGATAGGTCAGAGCAGGGAGGACCAGATCAAGAGATTCAGCAAACTAAAGCAGCCAACAGGTCAAAATCGGGGAGGAATCAATTGGCGTATAAACAGGCTGCCATCTCGCTTGGCTCAAAGTGCATGCCATCCAGGTGTCGTGGTGGTGGCTGCTGACGGTGATATTATTTTGGCAGCCTGGGTTCAGAGACAGGATTTCAGTTTCTCAGAGGAGAGGGGACCAGCCTGGGATTTGATGCTTTATTAAAATCCTCCCTCATAAATCTGGGAACCAATATTGCCAGCCGTGTAATGTAGCCAAGTGAGGCAATTCAAGCAACTCAAAAAGCCTACACTCGCCCTCACCGTGACCTCATAAAACAAAAGCCGTCTTATCCCCAAAAGTAAAACAGCCATAATCCCAGAATAGGTAACCACTTAAATTGGAAACGAAACAGAACGTTATAGAAAGTTCATTTATATTCTTTTTTTATTCAGTTTGTAGCTGATGGACAAAAACTTAGTCATGGAGCAGGGCTCACGGGCAGAGCAGAGTTTAGGATGTTCAAGCCCAGGGCTCTTCCTACCTGGTGGGCTTGGTTGTGAGCACCATGGCGGAAGCTCCATAGCCGGGGAGCAGGTGTCTGTCCTGCCCTGAGCGTCTGTGCTGACCCAGCCCACCCACGCCTTCACAGCTGCCGAGGCTCCAGGTCATCACAAGGCGACGGCCTTCTCACTTCCGGCTCAACCTGTTCCCGCTCCATTCCAGGCCACCTGGGCCTTCCCACTCCTGGCCCTCCTCTTGCCTTGGGGGCCTGGCACCGGAACCTGCTTTCTCCAGTTTGCCCTTTGGCACTCCCTAAGGGCTTTGGCTAGATCCTGCCCAATCCCCACCCCTGGACCCTGGCCTGGGCCTCCTCCTCCATTGCCTGGAAACTGCTTGGAGTGTCAGAGCTCAGATCAGTCCTCGCAGCTGCTGCAACGTGGACTCTCCTTCCACACATGTTCTCCTGGTCTGAGGTTGGGCTGAAGTGACCCCAGGAGGGCGAGGGACAGAAGGGGACAACTGTGTTTCAAGTTGGGACTCAACCTGTAGAAGATAATAGGCCCCAAGGGGTAAGCCACCCAGATCCATGTCCAAGTCTAGCTTGGGCTTACTGTAAGCTCTCTGAGGCAGGGACACACTCTGATCATTTTTTAATCTGTGATTTCCTACCCAACACCAACTCTCCAGGTTCACCCCTCCCAAAAAACCCCCCCAAAAAACAGCTAGTGAAGTCCATTTGCAATAGATGTGTTGCTTTGAGTTTGATTTCTGCATTCAACACGTGTATCAGTCACTTGCCAAGAGTGAGCAACTCTGACAGGCACTTTGAGAGATATCAAGGCAAATAAGATATGGACGCTGCCCTCAAGGACACTTCAGCCTAGCAGGGAAGCAGACACATACACCCAAGGAGCTAGAATAAAGCAGAAAATGCACACTGCTTCTAGAATAGTATGAAGATTGGGTCAGGCATGGTGGCTCATGACTGTAATTCTGGTACTTTGGGAGGCTGAGGCAGGAGGATTTTTTGAGTCCAGAAGTTCGAGACCAGCCTGGGAAATGGTACGATCTCCTCTCTACAAAATAAAAAATAAATAAATCAGCTGCGCGTGGTGGCATGCACCTATGGTCCCAGCTACTCAGGAGGCTGAGGTGGAAGGATTGCTTGAGCCTAGGAGATCAAGGCTGCAGTGAGCTGTGATTATACCACTGCCCCCCCCAGTCCGGGTGCCAGAGTAAGACCTCTGACTAAAAAAAAAAAAAAGCCGGGCTCGGTGGCTCAGCCTGTAATTCCGCACCTTGGGAGGCTGAGGTGAGTGGATTGCCTGAGCCCGCGGGTTCGAGACCCGCCTGGGCAACTTGGTGAGACCTCATCACTACAATAAATCAAAAAATTAGCGGGGCGTGGTAGCGCACGCCTGTAATTCCAGCTACTTGGAATGCTGAAGCGGAAGGGTTGCTGGAGCCCAGCAGGTCGAGGCTGAGGTGGCTGGGAGTGGCCACTGCACTCCAGTCTGGGTGACAGAATGAGACTCCAACTCAGAAAAAAAAAAAAAAAAACTATGAAAGCTGAAATGGTTTTACTTCCAAGTGCTTGGATGGTGTGGCCCCTATGGATCGGCCCAGCTTGGAAAGGAACTCTCCCCTCTGGGGCTCCAGCTAGTCCCATTTAGCCTTGAACTCTGCTCAGAACTGAGGGAAGTACCAGCATTTCAAGCACCTTTTCTTTTCAGCAACGGTTCTCTCCGTCAGTTCTCATTTGGCTTGGTCTGCTGGTGCTCTTCTCTGGGGCCCTCCTCCCACATCTGTCCCAAACAAGACAAGACCTTTCCTTCAAAACAAGGGTCTGGCCGAGTTCAGTGGCTCAGCCTGCAATCCCAGCACTCTGGGAGACCAAGTGAGTGGATTGCCTGAGCCCACAGGTTCGAGACCCACCTGGGCAACTTGGCAAGACCTCATCTCTACAATAAATAAAAAATCAGCTGGGCGTGGGAGCACACACCTGTAGTTCTGGCTACTTGGAAGGCTGAGGCAGAAGGATCGCCAGAGCCCAGCAGGTCGAGGCTGCGGTAGCCACGAGCTTGCCACTGCACTCCAACCTGGGCAATGGATGAGACTCCAACTCAAAAAAATAAAGGGGGTCTCCTCCTCCCCTTATGAGATAAGCTTGCCATTTGTGTGTTATTTTCATTAATTTGTTGATACTTGTTTGGGGGCTGCATTTGGTTGGCCTTGTGCTTACTTTGCTGAAGTCCAAAGGCTGTTTAAGTAGAAGGGCACAAGAAAGGGGAGAAAACAAAGCAAAGAAACACTGAACTCTCAAAAATGATTTTGTTTTTTAGAGATAGGGGTCTCACTATGTTGCTCAGGCTGGCCTTGAACTCCTGGCCTCAAGCAATCCTCCTGCCTCAGTGTCCTGCGTAACTGGGGGCTACAAACACGAATCACCACACCCAGGGAAGAATTTTAAGTGAATCCGTTTAGTACCAGTGATAAAGTTTCCCAAGAAGAAAGTCCAGAAATAGATTGGTGGGAAGGACTTTTCAAGCCCACGATACGGACCAGAGACTTCCACAGCCTCCTCTGTGTCATGCTAAATGACACTAGTGGTGGTAGGACTTGCTATGGGGGCCATGGGGTCTGTCCCTGAGGGGTTCTGTGCTTTTGCCCTTTGGTGACCAGTGGGCTGCCTTCTGACCTGTGACCAGTCTACCAAGGTGAGGCTTTCCAAACTTCTACAGCCTTTTGGTGGGAAAACCCTCACGTTCTTCCTGATTTGAGGCTGTGTGAAGATGGGGTAGCTAGAAACTGGAGGAAAAAAAAAAAAAAAAAAGAGTTCTACACCGGAAGTTCAAAGCCCTGAGTCCTGCTGTTAGCTGTTCTCCTGACCAGGCAAATTCCCTAATTTATCTGGGATTATGTCTTCCTGAATCAGATAGTCTGTCAAATTCAATTTATTTTGAGTAGGAGTCTCACTCTGTCGCCCAGGCTGGAGGGCAGTGGCACGCTACCGGCCACCGTAGCCTTGACCTGCTGTGTTCAGGAGATCCTTCTGCCTCAGCCTTCCAGGTAGCTGGAACTACAGGCATGTACCACCATGTCCAGCTAATTTTTTTATTTATTGTAGAGATGAGGTCTTGCCAAGTTGCCCAGGCTGGTCTCAAACCCGTGGGTTCAGACAATTCTCTCACCTCGGCCTCCCAAAGTGCTGGGATTATAGGCGTGAGCCCACTGCACCCGGCCTATGCATTCTTATTTAGTTTTGATTATTTAATAATAAATCGAGTGCACATTCACTAAAAAAAAAAGTCAAGGTGGCAAAGAAACATATCAAGAAAGGTCCCTCTTCTCCACCCACCATCACCTCCAGAAATAACCACCATTAGTTAGGTGAACGCCCGTCCAGAAGTCACCTGTGTCCACACAAACATATCACCAGGGGTGCTCACACCCCTCCCTTGTTTTCAAGCCTGCATAACAGCTGTAGAATTCCCAGCATGCCAAGACAAGACTCTGTCTTCTTAACATACTTTATTCTTTTGGCACCTAGAAAGGTTTATGTTTAAAAAAAAAATCTTCACTTTTTCTAGAAAATTCCAGAGATAAGGAAAAGATGTGGTGTCACTCATGCATGACTATTTTGAGCTTCTTGTGCAGTGATGTCACATTGGTAGCTTCAAATTGACCATAATAGGAGCATTTACACCATAGAAATTGGCAAATGTAGCTGGGTGTGGTGGCACACGCCTGTAGTTCCAGCAACTTGGAAGTCTGAGGTGGAAGGATTGCCAGAGCCCAGCAGGTTGAGGCTGCGGTGGCCGAGTGTGCCACTGCATTCTAGCCCGGGTGACAGAGTGAGACTCTGACTCAAAAAACAAACAAACAAAAAAGAAATTGGCAAATGCTACAAACCAGGGTCCCTCATCCCTGAGCCATCACCCAGTTTTTCAACACACCACTGGACCTGGTAAAGAACATGCCTCAACAACTCAAGAGGGTCAGCCAAGTAGCAACTATGTAGCTTGATGGCCTCTGTGAAGTCAAGAGAACTAAACCTGTATACTATGTCCTTGCTGGCAAAAGTTCACAGGACCCTGAGCAAGATCATCAAAGTAGATACTGGCAAAATAATAGGAGGCTTACAACGCCTCTCCTCTTCTCTCCTAAGCCAACACTTCATACTTCACGTCATTCTGTTTAGAGACAGGGTAGCGCTCTGTCGCCCATATGGGAGGGCAGTGGTGCAATCATAGCTCACTGTAACCTCGAACTCTTGGGCTCAAGTGATACTCCTGCCTCAACTTCCTCAGTAGCTAGGATTACAGGTGTGTGTCACCATCCCTGGATAACTTTTTAAAAATTTTGTAGAGACAGGATCTTGCTATGTTGCCTAGGCTGGTCTTGAACTCCTGGCCTCAGGGTATTCTCCTGCCTTGGCCTCCCAAAGCACTGAGATTACAGCCATAGTGAGACCTCGTCTCTACAAAAAAATAAAACAAATTAGCCAGGCATGGTGGTGTGTGCCTGTAGTCCCAGCTATCTGAGAGGCTGAGGTGGGAGAATCGCCTGAGCCCCAAAGGTCGAGGCTCTCTTGAGCCACTGCACTCCAGCCTGGGTGACAGAGTGAGACCCCGACCAAAAAAAAGAATGTGGAAATAACGATGCACAAGCAAATTCTGGAGCTGAGACCTAAAAGGGTCTTCCATCTTCCACTACCACCCTCTCCTAACCTTGAGACCACTATACCCTGGAGAAGACCCAAGAGCCCCCTGGAGAGCTGACAGCCAGCACCCACTGCCAGACACGTGAATGAGGTTGGCTTAGTCCCCCGACCGAGTCAAATGGCTGGAGCCACAAGAAGTCCCAGGTGAGACCAGCGGATCTGCCCCAGTGACCAACACAGCACATGAGAAGCAGCGAGTCATTGCTTTTGGCTGTTACACAGCAAGTAACTGACACGCTCAGAATCTGAGCAACAGGGCAGACCTGCCTGGGAGGCTGGCAGCCTGTCTCTGCTCTCTCTCAGCACATCCTGGGACCCTGCTGGATATAAAGAAATCCCTTTAAAATTTTTTTTTGCACCTCATTGATAAGGGTAGCTGCACGGTGAATATTTGTATACCTAGTCCTGAATTGTACCCCACAATTTTAAATTAAAAAAAAATTTTTTTTTGTAGAAACAGGAGTCTCACTATGTTGCCCAGACTGATCTCAAACTCCTGGCATCAAGTGACCTTCCCAACTTAGTCTTCCAAAGTGCTGGGGTTACTGGCATGAGCCATCACACCAGCCTCTAAAGAAATCTGTTAGAGTTGATAAGTGGTTAATATTGAAGATGTTATTCCTCCCAGCGACTCATGCACCTTCAAAGGGATCAAGTTCCAGCAGTGGTGTTCCAGGCCCTTCTCAAGGACATATTTGCAGTCAAGGGCACTCCTGCCTGCTCTTAAGAAGCTGCATCTTGGCTTCTTCCTCTGCCAGCTTCCTGCTCACCTGCCTTTTTCAGATGAGCGGGGGATGGGGCAGATTTAATTCAGAGAAGACTGAACTGGTTGACAACACAGAGGAATTTTGAGGAGACTTTAAAGCATATCTAGCCATCTTGGTAGTCAAGCCAACCAAATTAATTTCAAACTGCAAAATATTACTAGGAAAAAAATAAAATAAACAAGAATTCTAGGTTAGGTCTGCTGGCTCACGCCTATAATCCCAGCACTTTGGAAGATTGGGGTGGGAGGATCACTGAGGCCAGGAATTTGAGACCAGCCTGGACAACATAGCAAGACCCCTGCCTCTGTTAAACAAACAAACGAACAAGGATTCCAAAGATGGCAAAATGTTGGGTCATGCATTATAGGTCATGCACTATATATGGCAGTTGCATAAAAAGTAAAAAGTCAAATGGATCCCACTAGAACTTGATGTCATCAGAAGTCTTTCTGTTGCCCTGACAGTGTCTGTTTGTATCTGTTTCCCTCTCTAGGCTGCATGTCTCTTGATGTAATAATGTAATCATACATTATTCCTCTTTTTTTTTTTTTTTTTGTTTGGAGTCTCATTCTGTTGCCCAGGCTGGAGAGTAGTGGCACGCTCTCGGCCACCACAGCCTCAACCTGCTGGGCTCCATGATCCTTCAGCCTCAGCCTTCCAAGTAGCGGGAATTACAGGCATACGCTACCACACCCAGCTGATTTTTTGATTTATTGTAGAGATGAGGTCTCACCAAGGTGCCTGGGCAGGTCTCGAACCTGCAGGCTCAGGTAATTCACTCGTCTCGGCCTCCCAAAGTGCTGGGATTACAGGCTGAGCCACCGAGCCCGGTCTACCACATTATTCCTCTTTATAACTCAAGAGCCTACCCCGGATTTGGCATAGAGTTGGCGCTCAGTACCTGCTGTTGAATTGAAGCACACTTTCTAGCCTAGAGAGCAGGATGGGACACTTAGGTGCCAGTAGGCCTCACTTGACACTTTGAAAGTTTGGAAACATCAGTGGAGTAGCCAGGAAAGGCTTTTTTGTGTGTGTAGAGACGGGGGTCTAGGCCCAGGGAAGCTGTTGGCCAGGCCCAGTGGGCACTTTCTCCCTCAACCTGCCTTGGGCCAGGAGTGAGTGCCTTCAGCAGGGACACTGGTAACTTCAAGGTGAGGCTGTGAGACCTCAGAGTATGATGCCACCTGTTGTGTTCTGGTTTTGAGTCGAGGTCTCACTGTGTCTCCCTGGAGTGCAGTGGCACAATCATGGCTCACTGAAGATTTGACCTCCTGGGCTCAGGTGATCCTTTCACCTCAGCCTCCCAAATAGCTGGAACTACAGGCGCATGCCACCATGCCCGGCTAGTTTTGGGATTTTGTAGAGATGGGGTCTCACTATGTTGCCTAAGCTGGTGTCAAACTCCTGGGCTCAAGCAATGCTCTGGCCTGGACCTCCCAAAGTGCTGGGATTACAGGTGTGAGCCACTGCATCCAGCCTGGTGCGACCTTGAACTCCCATCACCCCTTGGCCTCTGTTCAGAAGGAGATGGCTTCACCTGGCTTTGGACAAAGTGGAACCTGTTTATGCCCGACATGGCACTCGAGAGGCAAAGGGCTTTTCACCTCTCAAGAGTCTCAAGGAAAGCAAAGTGTTTAGAAGAAACACAGGAAGAGGGCACAACCAGGCACTGGCCAGCAGCTCTGTCAACATGTCACTCTCATGCATGGGTGCCTGTTCCCTCAACTCTTCCCTCCAGCATCCACCCTTGAGACTGGGGTCCTGGGCCCTTTCTGGAGGAGTGCAATGGCTCTGGGGCGTGTGTCTCCCTCTTTCTACCAGTCTAACTCTGCTTTCTTTCTTTTTTTTTGAGTTGGTGTATCACTGTCCCCCGGGCTGGAGTGCACTATCACACTCATGGCCACTGCTGCCTCAACCTGCTGGGCTCAGGTGATCCTTCCACCTCAGCTTTCTAAGCAGCTGGAACCACAGGCATGCACCACCATACTCAGCTAATTTTTTTTTTTTTTTGTAGAGATGAGGTCTTGCCAAGTTACCCAGGTTGTTCTCGAACTCCTGGGCTCAGGCAATCCCCTCGCCTCCGCCTCCCAAAGTGCTGGGATTACAGACGCGAGTCACCATGCCTGACTTAGCTCTGCATAGTTAGGCAAAGGGGTCCAAAGGGAAGGGATTGGGGATATTGGCTAACACACCTCGCTGGCTTCCCCATCACCTCCAGAATAAAGTCCAAGCCTTTTTTGGTATGCGGAGCCCCTCCCAGGCTGAACTCACCCACAATCGGAGCCTTGTCGCTGCCTCTCCCCACTCGGACCTGACAGCTGCAGGAGTCTGCCTCAGACTCCTGCAGCTTCTAAGTCTGGAATGTCCTTTTCCAGTCCCTGCCCATGGAGTGACACCCTCCTTTCAAGTCTAATTCTGCTTTCTTTTTTTTTTTTTGGAAAAAAAAGGCCCTGCCTTCTCCACCTCCCAGTCAAAGGCAGCCTCCCCACAGCAACTGTTGCCCTGCTGCAGTCTGGTACTATAACTGGATCATGCATGCATTCATTCACTCAACAAGTGCCTACTGAGCCCTTGTATGAGGCACCAAGGATACTATGGGGAACAAAGTAGACACCCTCCCCTGTGACTTTATAGCCCATCAGTGGAGACTGCCTGGCCTGATTTGCATTTTTAAAAGATCCATCCCAGCTGGGTGCAGTGGCTCACATCTGTAATCCCAGCACTTTGGGAGGCGGAAGTGGGAGGACTGCTTGAGCCCAGGAGTTTGAGACCACTCTGAACAATATAGTGAGACCTCATCTCTACAAAATAAATAAATGATACTGAATAATAATAATTTTAAAAGATCCATCCCTTGGTTGTGGGATGGAGAATGGGTTACCAACAGGAGCTGGAGTGGGGGCAGGGCAGCCAATGAGCGGCTGGTGCAGTGGTCCAGGGAGAGGTGCTCATGGCCTGGGCAGCAGCATATGGACTAGACCCTTAGGTAGGAAGGCATGTTGGTGGGCCCAGTGAGCAAAAGGGGGTGTCCCAGGGGACTCCTGAGTTTCTGGCTTAGGAAGTGTCTGTCTCTCCCACTAACCTGGGGCTTATTCGGTCTCCCCTCTCCCTCGCACCCAGGAGAGCACTTTACAAAGAGCAGTCCTATGGACTGGTGCTTATGGAAGGGAAATCAGATACTGGAAAATAGAAAATCACAAAAGGGCAAACTCTCTTTCTATTAGGGAGAATGTTTGGGTTGAATTAGAACCATTTTAACCAAAGCGTGTACTGAATTGTTGTAACAAATGGTTATTTCAAAATGCACAAAGGTCAGACCTCTTCCAAAACGATAAATTATTGGTTTTGGAATGTAGGACATATAGGTGGGGTATGAGCATTCTGTTCTCGTTTTTTTGTAAGAGATAATAGTTTGAACTAAAAGAAGCTTTTTTGGGAAACAAACACTACATAAAGAAGTAAGGGCCAGGCATGGTGGCTCATGCCTGTAATCCCAGCACTTTGGGAGGCCAAGGTGAGAGAATTGCTTGAGCCTGGAGTTTGTCTCAGTTGGCCAACTGTCCTTTATGATTGCTTCTGGGTTTTTTTTTTTTTAGTTAAACCAACAATTTAAATGTTTATCTGTTAATCTGTTATAACAGACAAATCTGTTTGCCTGTAGAATATCTGTTAATCTTTTATTTGGCTTTTAGTATTGGGGCTTTCCTTAGAAAGATCTATCCCTACTAATATTCTTAAAAATGTTTTTATCTTAAAGCCACCTGGAATTTTTGTGTATGATGGGACATAACTTATTTCTCCTGAAATTGATAGCCAGTTGTTCCCACACCATTGCCCCCCACAGACTGTGATCACCATTATTATTATAAACTAAGCTTCTGTTTATACAAGATGTATTTCAGGTCCCTCTGTTTTGCTTCCTCATGCATTTGACTATTCTTACATAATATCACATAATTATTATTATATCTTTGTTATGTGTCTTGTTATACACCAGGAAGCATATCTCTTTTATTCTTCTACTTCAAAATGTTCTTGGTTATACTTGTACATTTACTCTTCCAGATGAATTTTAGAATCAACATATTTATAAGATATCTTGCTGGAGTGCCATTAGAAATTAATTTGGAGGAAACTTATATCTGTTTAATACTGAGCCTTTTTATCCGGGAATATAAGCTATCTCCCCGTATATTTGGTATTTGCCCTGAGGATGGCAAATTTAATAACCTCTGTTTCTATAATTAGTTTTTTTCTTACTTCTAAAGTAATCTGAGTTCACTCTCCTTTGATCAGACTTATAAAAATTTTATCTACTTTGGGCCATGCATGGTGGCTCATGCAATACTTATAGTCGTGGCACTTTGGGAGGCTGAAGTGGGAAGATCACTGGAGACCAGGAATTTGAGACGAGTCTGAGCAACATAGCAAGACCCTCATCTCTAAAAAATAAAATAAAGTAAAAGTACAAAATACAAAAAAAAAATTATCTACTTTATTGGTCAGTCATTAGCTTTTGCGTATAGGCATCTGATTTTTGCTTATATTTAATCAATTTCTGCTTTATCTTTATTAATCCTTGTATTCCATTTATTCAGGTCTATTTTGCTTCTCTTTTTCTAGCATCCTGGTCAAATGCTTAGATAGCTTAGTTTCAGTTTTTCTTATTCTCTAAATAAATTTTCCTTGATGATCACTTTATCTGCATCTGTAGAATTTGGTATATAGTGTCCACATTGTTGTTACTTTAAAACAATCTCTTGTTTTAGTTTCAATTTCATGTTTAACTACAATTTACATGTAATTTCAGTTTTGATTTCCTTTTTCATATAAGAGCTGTTTCCAAAAGTTTTACAATTGCAAGTTAATAGGTTTGCTATATTTGTTGTTAATTTATAGTGTTAATGTTCTGTGGACAGTTTTAGTCATATAGTTTTCACTTTGGGGAATTTACGGAAATTTTCTTAGTGACATATTTCATAGGCAATTTAAAAATTAGTTCATGGATAACTGAAAAGAATGTCTATCCTTGGACAGTCCTAAAAGAACCCAGATACCTACTAAGTCAAGCTTATTCATTATGTTAGCCAAATCTTTCATTTTTATCTAGTTGATACATTGACTTTTCCCCTCTGATTTCTTTAGTTATTCAATTCTCCTTCTTCTCTCTATTCTTAATTTCTGGAATTCCTATGTTAGTCAATATCTGAATCCCCTGGAGCTATTTCCATGTCCTTTAACTTCCCTCCCCCAACCAAATTGAGAACAGGACAATGATGTGGCTTTGGCATCCAGATGTCACTGAGCATGTGAAATCATCTGGTGATTGATGGTGTAGGTACTGCTCAAATGATAACATGTAACAGGTTAATAAAATAGCACATACTGGGCAAAACACTTGGAGATGCAAATGATTGAATGACAGAATGCTGAATTTCATGAAACTTAAAAAGTCAGTTCAGTAAAATATTTATGAAGCGTCTGTGGATGCCACAGGCATGGGGCTGCAGGAGCCACTGGCCTGCTCTCATGACAAGGTAGGTCTCTTGGAGAGTGAGGACTCGGCCTGTGCAGCACAGCTATGCAATGCAATTATGCAACATGGCAGGCATCCTTTGACCATTCTTTTGATGGGAACCAGTAGGGAAACTCTCCCCCTTTTCTTCTCTCCAAGGACTGTCCTGGGATGCAGTTACATGACTTCCTGAAGGACCAACCCATGGGATCAAGCGATTGTACTCTGTAGCAGCCAGCTCGGCAGTGCAACCTTGAATTGGATCCCCCTCCTTTGAGAGCTCCCCCTCCAAAAAGAGCTGTTTCACTCTCTTTGTCCCTTACTCCTTCTTCCTGGGATTTCATTCCCTATGAAAGTGGTGGCACAAAACCCTTGCCTCAGGCGCTGCTTATTTAGGGATTTATACTAAGACATCCTGTAGCTGAAAGTCCAGGGCTCCAAGGCTGTCTCCAGAACTTGGTTCTCCTCCACGTTCTGTGTGAGTTCGCTGTGCTCTCCGACAGGCTCTCTACTGGTGGTACTAAGTTGACCTTGGGAACCTCAGCAGTGGATACTTCTAGGTTCATAGTTCACCAGAAAGAGTCTTTATCCCAATCCCTCAGACCGAAGACCCAGGATGGAGAGGTGTGGGCTCTGAGCAGCCATCCCTGAGCCTACCGCAGTAGTCAGGAGAATGCTAGGCTTTAATTGTCTTTGGTCCAGGCATGGGGTCCCAACGGATGAGAGTGAGAGGGAGATGGCTCCTCAAACAAAAACCAGGACTAGTGCTGGAAGAAAAGGGTCTGGGTAGCACCTAACCACAAACACACACCACACACAAGGAAGGTAATTAGAAAAAAACAACCTAGCCGGCTCGGTGGCTCAGCCTGTAATCCCAATGCTTTGGGAGGCTGAGGTGAGTGGATTGCCTGAGCCTGTGGGTTCAAGACCCCCCTGGGCAACTTGGCGAGACCTCATCTCTACAGTAAGTCAAAAACTAGCCAGGCGTGGTAGCACACATCTGTAGTTCCAGTTACTTGGAAGGCTGAGGCGGAAGGATCGCTGGAGCCCAGGGTGTCGAGGCTGCGGTGGCCGGGAGTGGCCACTGCACTCCAGTCTGGGTGACAGAGTGAGACTCCAACTCAAAAAAAAAAAAAAAAGAAAAGAAAAAGAAAAAACCAACCTTCCTGGGGACCCCATAGAATTTTCTGCAGAAAGTCTTTAGGTTTTTCAGAAACTAAGAGTTTATGACTTATAATCTGGCATGGAATTGTTTTCTTTTCTTTTCTTTTGTTCCCAGGTAGGTAGAAATATTGGTCTCCAGACGGGGTCTGTTTCTTCCCTAAGGGATAATATTTCATCTTCAGAATAACTAAACAATTGAAGACTATTCCATGGAGCAGTAAAACTACGTCTAGCAATTGAACATAAATTGGCAGGGCAATTGTCAAGTACTGTACTAAGCTCTGGGAGTTAAGGGCCAAATAAAATTCCAAGCAGAATTCCAATAATGTAATTTCCTTACTGAAAAATCACTCAACATCTTTCCATCTGTTAAAGGCAAAATTCCAAATTTCCTCATACAAGATTTTTGGTAACTGGCTTCTGCCTAGCACCCAGCCTTCTCTCTAGAGCCTCACCTCTGAATCCTGCACAACAAACACTCTGAACCACCTACCCTGTCTTAAATACTGTGTTCTTTCATTGGATTAGGCAGTGACATAGCAAAGCCATCAACCAGTAAATACTGATTGTCTGCAAGGAACTATGAAACTTGTGTGAGAAGGTACAAATAAGTATGAGACATGACTCTTAAACCTTGGAATTCGGTCAGTTGCAGTGGCTCATGCTTGCAAGACTTTGGGTGGCCTAAGTGGCAAGATTCCTTGAGGTCAGAAGTTTGAGGTTACAGTGCACTGTGATCATGCCACCGCACTCCAGACTGGGTGACACAGCCAAGACCCCAACTCTAAAAATAATCATCATCATTAAACAAATAAATAAACAAACAAATAAAATGCTTGGAATCTAATAGAGGAGACAGGACATAAACACATGGAAAGTTAGGTAAACGAAGAATCAAATAACAATCTAAAACATCAAGGTATGAGATTCTGAGAGGCAATTTGAAGGTGGAAATGACACTGACAGAAAAGAGTATTGATAATACTTGTGTATATTTTAAAAGCAATTTCATATATTTTTACTTGGGCTGAATCAAATGGTACTTGGATTTCTACCAGATGTAAGAAGCAATGACAGAAGAGGAGAAAAGACGTAGGGAAGGAGGGGAAGAGGGAGGGAGAGAGGAACAAAGAAGATATTAATGTCTATGTAGAACTTGACAGTTCACAGGCATCACTTCATTTGATTCTCACACAACTCCAAGGATAATTATTGCTTCTATTTATTACATGAGGGCTGAGACTCGGAACAGCCAGACCCAGCTAATAGCTGGAAGAGCAAGACTCAAGCACAAATTCTCTAATTTCAGATTCATAATGTTTCTACTATGCTCCACTGTGGTCAAGGTAGTTAGGAAGAGGGCATTGTGTTGGGACATCCTACATCGATGCAAGACATGCAAAGTCTGAAAAGTCAAAAGGAAATGCAATGTTTCTTTTTCTTTTGGGGGGGAGGAGTTGGAGTCTCACTCCATTGTTGCCCAGGCTGGATGCAGTGGCACTCACGGCCACCCCAGCATCAACTGATTGGGATCCGGCAATCCTTCTGTCTCAGCCTTCCAAGTAGCTGGAACTACGAACCTGTGCTACCACGCCCAGCTAATTTTTTGATTTATTGTAGAGACAAGGTCTCACCAAGTTGCCCAGGCTGGCCTCGAATCTGTGGGCTCAGGCAATACTCTCACCCTAGCCTCCCAAAGTGTGGAATTATAGGTTGAGCCACCGAGCCCAACCTTTTTTTTTTTTTTTTGAGTCAGAGTCTCACTCTGTTGCCCAGGCTAGAGTGCAGTGGCATGCTGCTCACGGCCACTGAAGCCTCGACCTGCTGGGCTTAGGCAATCTTCCACCTCTGACTTCTAAGTAGCTAGAACTATAGGCATGTGCTACCATACCCAGCTAATTATTTTGATTTATTGTGGAGATGAGGTCTCACCAAGTTGCCCAGGCTGGTCTCAGGCAATCCTCTCACCTTTGCCTCTCAAACTGCTGGGATTATAGGCGTGAGCCACTGGGTATGACCTGGAAATAGTGTTTCAAGTAGTTATCAGTAAGTAATGTGCAATGTGACAGAGAAGGCAAGGAGAAAGAGGCTCAAGTAAAGCTAACTAGAACTGTTTTGTTCCGCCTTTTTTTTTTTTAAAGCATTCATTGGTAACCCATGAGAGGGTCAGAGCCTTATAAAGTTAAACAGCAGATGGGGAGCCAAGGTTCTAGCATCAAAATCACATGTTTAAAACATCTGGGCACGTTTCAGAGTGAAGTTTGTGATCAGGATCATGTTCAGCCGCGTATTTGGCACTCAGTACACAAGATGTTCATACAAATTGAAGAAAATGTAAAGACTTTAATAGAAACACGGAGAAAAGGAACAGATAAAAGATTCGTAGAGACGGTAATATATGGCTGGGTATGGTGGCTCACTGTAATCCCAGTATTTTGGGAGGCTGTAATCCCAGTATTTTGGGAGGCTGGGGTGGAAAGATTGTTTGAACCCAGAAGTTCAAGAGCAGCCTGGGCAACACAGCGAGATCCACTCTCTACAAAAAACTAAAAAATTAGCCAGGTGTGGTGATGCACATCTGTACTCCCAGCTATTCGGGAGACCGAGGTGGGAGAATTGGATTGCTGGAGCCTAGAAGCTATTATGGCCCCACTGCATTCCAGCCTCGGCCACAGAGCAAGATCCTGTCTCAAAACAAACAAGCAGGTCAAACGTTCCTTAAACATCTGGCCCCCTCTCCAATTTTGGAGAGGTGGATCCACCCTTTTTCTCTGATCTACTTTCTAAATAAACTTTTTCTAGCCTAAAAACAAGCAAACAAACAAAAAAATAATACAAGGGGCTGATAAATATGTCAAAATGTGTTTATCTTACATATAATCAGAGAAATAGAAATCAAAACAACATATATCATTTTACCTAACAAATTAGCCAATAATAGAAAAAAATTGTTTTTTAGTAGGCAGCGTTGGCTAGTAATGTAGTGAGACTGCAGTGAGTTTCCTCTGGAAGGATAAAATAGTGGATTGTCATTATGTTCAGAGCCTTACAGAAAACAGTCCCTTCTCTTTGACCTGGTAAGTTCACTTATAAAATCTAGCTCAAGGAAGCAAACAGAGATGTAAAGATTTATAAATAATAATGTTTGATAAATGCTTTTTTTTTTTTTTTTTAAATGTCTTGTAAAATTCTGCTGGAAAGCAATCTGGTCTTTTTTTTTTTTTTTTTTTTTTTTTGAGTCAAAGTCTCACTCTGTCACACAGGCTGGAGTGCCGTGGCATGCTCACGGCCACCACAGCCTCAACCTGCTGGGCTCCGGCAATCCTTCTTCCTCAGCCTTCCAAATACCTGGGACTACAGGCATGCGCCACCATGCCTGGCTAATTTTTTTATTGATTATAGAGACGTGGTCTCGCCAAGTTGCCCAGGTTGGTCTCTAACTCCTGGACTCAGGTAATGCTCTCACTTCCGCCTCCCAGAGTGCCGGGAATGCAGGCTGAGCCATCGAGCCCGGCAATGTTTTTATTTATTTATTTATTTATTTTATTTTTTTAGTTGGAGTCTCTGTTGCCCAGACTGGAGTGCAGTGGCCGCTCCCAGCCACCGCAGCCTCGACCTGCTGGGCTCCGGCGTTCCTTCCACCTCAGCCTTCTGAGTAGCCGAAATTACAGGTGCGCGCTACCTTGCCCGGCTAATTTTTTTATTTTATTGTAGAGATGCGGTCTCACCTGCCCAGGCGGGTCTCGAACCCGTGGGCTCGTGCAATCCACTTACTTCAGCCTCCCAAAGGTGCGGGATTACAGGCGCACTGTTTGTTTTTAATACAGAAAAATTTTAATGACTTTCATGACCAACAATGGTTAAATAAATTATTCTTGATCCGTAGAATGGAATATAGTTTGCCATCATTAAAAATGATTATTATGACAGATGCTTAATGTCAGGGGAAGATAGGAGTAATGTAACGTTAAGTGAACTGCAGAATACAAAATTGAGTATGTGATAGAAACGCATTCTGAAAGAAATGGAGCAAGACAGTTAGCATTGTGTGGCAAAATTAAAGATGGTTGCTATTTTCTTCTTTATTTCTATGGGTTCCAAATTTTCTATAATGAGCATTACCAGTTTTTATAATGAGGAAGGAGCCCTGATATTTTAGACTAGGAAAAAAAAAAACAACACTTATTTTGATCAAGTTCGGGTTTCCTTAGGAAGCGTAAAATTGGTGTTTTTGCTGGGAATACTTCAGCTGCAAGTCATGGAACATTTAATAAGGTTTAAAAAGTGGACTGGACCTAGGCAGTTGCAAGTTTTGGTCAGAGCCTCTATCTCTGTGATTAACTTGCATTTTCTTCATGGTTATAAGAAGGCTTCTGTAGCTCCTGCCATCAGATCCATGTTCGAGGCAGGAAGAAGGTAAACGTGCCCCATTAGCGGTTTTGTTTTTGTTTTTGTTTTTTAGGTGGGGTCTCACTCTCATCTCCCAGGCTGGAGTACAGTGGCATGCTCAGAGCCTACCGTAGCCTCGACCTGCTAGACTCAGACGATCCTTCTGCCTTAACCTTTCAAGTAGTTGGAACTACAGAGGCACGCCACCATGCCTGGTTAGTTTTTTGCGATTTATTGTAGAGATGAGGGCTCACCAAGTTGCCCAGGCTGGCCTTGAACCCTCGGGCTCAGGCAATCCTCTGCCTCGGCCTCCCAAAGTACTGGCATTATAGGCTGAGCCACTGCGCCCAGCCTGGTTTTTTTTAAATGGCCCCAAATTCTTGGACATTCCTCCCTCAAGAGATAGTGGTTATGCCTACTCTGCTTGAACCTGGCTTGTGCTTATTTTGACCAATAGAGTATGGTGGAAGTGGTATGCATGGCGACTTCTGAGGCAGGCTCATAAGAGGCCATGCAGCTTCCACGTGGCCTTCTTAGAACATTCCCTCTCCAGAAAGTCCCTCTGCTTCCTCTCAGAACCAGCTGCCAAGCTGTGAGAAACCCAAATCACAGAGAGAGTTCAGAGGCCATGAGGCCACACACAGATGTTCAAGTCAACTGCGCCAACTGCAGCCGACCTCTGAGTCGTCTCAGCCCAGATGCTAGACATGTGCAGGAAGAAGCTTCCAGATCTCTGCTGTCCTATTCAGGAGCTGATGGCCACATGTGGTTATTTACATCTAAATTTAATTAAAATGACATTAAGTTAAAAATTCAGTTCCTCAGTCACACTGGCCACATTGCAAGTACTCAGTGGTCACATGTGGCTTTCATCCTGGACAGCACAGAAACAGCATGCTTCCATCACAGCAGGAAGTTCTGTTAGACAGACCAGCCTTGAGTGTTTGAATCTTCCCAGCTGAGGTTCTGGATTTTGTGGAGCAGAGACAAACCTGTATTCCATGCCCTGTCTGAATTCCTGACCTAAAGGACCCAATAGCATATTAAAATGGGTATTTTATACCATAAGAAATGGGTGTTTTGGACAGTTTGTTATGCAACAGTAGTAGCTGGAACAAACCCCTCTGATAAGAAAAGCAAAGCATGCTCATAACCCACCCCAGCTGACTTCTTATGTCTTATTGGGAGAACAGTGTCACAATACCACATGGACTGCCATGAAGACACACAATTAGCTCTTCTAGCCTCTTTAGTCAGGAAGACACCGGGAAGAGAATGTGGCACGGGAAACCGGCAAGCTGGCAAGCGTCTGCCACAATTGGTTTTATATATACATATATATGTAAAACTATATTCTATTTTAGTAAGCAGAGCTGCATAATAACATATGCAACCCATGTATTTAAAGTACTCTAATAACATTTGCTCACAGAGTACTTTAAATAAATGTTCTTTGTACTCAGAATGTCATGAACACTGTATCACTCCTAGAATCTGCACCATACTCTCTTGCTGAAATCAAAATCCTCATCCTCAGTTAATGAAAAGAAATTTTGAGATTTGGTTTGGATTTTTGTTAATCAAGATAATAGGGTGAGCAAGTAATAAGGATTTTCCTATCAGGCCAAGTTGCTTTGGTGGAATTGCCTGTTCCAAAGATAAATGGGCTTTTTCGCCATTATCTGGTTATCTTTTCATTACTAATGTCTGTGTGCCAGTCTCTTCTGGGGAATATACGCCCTCCGTATAAACCCGTACGAAAAGGCACAGGAAACCACACTGAGATTTCCTCAGACATAAGCACATTGCCTTCTTTTGAGAAATGTTTAGGAAAAAACTGGTTTACATGTTTCTTTAAGAACTAAATGATTTATTTATAATTGTTAGAATTAATTTTAAAACGGGTATGCTGTAGTTTCTGTTGCATGACTGTCAAAAGAAATAAATCACAACCACAATAAACATTCTATTTGTATGTTGCCTTATTTTCAAATAAAGGTAAACGGTCGATTCCTTCGAAGTGAAATGAGCCTTAGTAAACATACACCATGTGATAACCATTCTCCTGTAATCCTGTCCAAATTTGCAAGGAAACATAATAATTAGAAAGTTTGCGACATATCTCTCTCAGAAATCAAGGTGCTGTGTATGTTCGTGTGGAGATGAGATAATAATTCAGGGCATTTCCAAGACTGTATTTTATGATGATATTGGAAGTTATTTTATTACAAAGCAAGTATGGCCTTTATTGTAAGGCACCGCTAGGAATTGTGTAGAATGGAAGGACGGGAAGAACAAAGCCTGCGGTTTCTAGTGACAAGGCATTCCTCTCTCTTGATTGCGGAGCCTAACATCAAATTCTTCCTTTTTTCCCTCCATGAATCTAGAGTGTCATTTAGCAGTCCATTCCCCAGCTCAATTCCAAAGTAAATGTCAAGTAGCAATAGACCATACGAGAGGTTCTTGAAACTGCAAAACTTAGATACCTTAAACCTCGTGACTGGCAATGTTGAAAGACATGGCTTGGTTTTCCCTTCATTTGCAATCGAGCAACATTATTTATGTGAGGGACATTGAGTCTTTTTTGTTGTTTTTGTTATTAGTCAGAGTCTCACTCTGTTGCCCCCAATCTGAAGTGCAGTGGCATGCTGGGCTCAGGTGATCCTTCCGCCCCACACTTCCAAGTAGCTGGAGCTACAGGTGCACGCCACCACACCTGGTTAATTTTTTATTTATTGTGGAGACAAGATCTCACCCAGTTACCCAGGCTGGTCTTGAAACCTTGGGCTCAGGCAATTCTCTCACCTCTGCCTCCTATAGAGCGGGGAAAATAGGCGTGAGCCACCATGTCCGGTGACATTAAGTTTTGTTTTGTTTTGTTTTTTGAGTTGGAGTCTCACTCCGTCGCCCAGGCTGGAGTGTTGTGTCACACTCACGGTCACCCCAGCGTCAACCTACTGGGCTCCAGTGATCCTTCTGCCTCACTCAGCCTTCCAAGTAACTGGAACTACAGGCGCGCACTACCACACCCAGCCAATTTTTTATTTATTGTAGAGACAAGAGCTCGCCAAGTTGCCCAGGCTGGTCTCGAACCCTCAGGCAATCCACTTGCCTCAGTCTCCTAAAGTGCTGGGATTACAGGCTGAGCCATCCAGCCCGACCAACATTAAGTTTTGTTTTGTTTTGTTTTGTTTTGAGTTGGAGTCTCACTCTGTCGCCCAGACTGGAGTACAGTGGCATGCTCCTGGTCACCGCAGCCTCCACCTGCTGGGCTCCGGCGATCCTTCCGCCTCAGTCTTCCAAGTAGCTGGAACTACAGGCGCGTGCTACCACGCCTGGCTAATTTTTTGAATTATTGTAGAGATGAGGTCTCACCAAGTTGCCCAGGTGGGTCTCGAAGCCGCGGGCTCAGGCAATCCACTCAGCCTCCCAAAGCGCGGGATTACAGGCTGAGCCACCAAGCCCGGCTAACATTAAGTTTTAAATGTGAAATATTTTCATTGAAAGGGACATTAGAGATGATCTAATCCATCCTTTTTATAGGTGAAAAAACTGAAAGTAGATAGAAGTTGAGGTGAATCTTGCAGGTCTCTCAACACCCACCCTTAATTGCTTTTTCCAACATGCCACGAACCTCAGTGTTTGTGTGTGTGTGTTTATACCTGGTTTGAAAACCTCTTATACCCCTGGGCTAAGCAGCAATAACTCAAAAATTTTTTACATCTAAATTTCTGACTTAAAGATTCTGTTTACTGCCATTGGTATTTAGTCAGTACCCATCAGATGACTGCTCTCATATTTTAAACCTAGGATTATAGATGGAGGACATTTAGAAAAGAGAATTTGTGCCTCTTCTTTAGAGAATTCTTGAAAGGTATAGATAAGCTTGACAATTCATCTATCTTTAGACATTTTAATCTCAGCCAAGCCTAATATGCTCCCCTAATTACAATGATATATTTTCCAAATTAGAAATCAAGACACATGGCCTAACACATGGTCCTGCAATTCTGGATGTTTGGTACACTAACATCATTTGCCTAATAATAAGAAAAATTATGCTCCCGGGGCACATGAAAATTCAAGTGTTTCTCTCTTGGTAAGCCATTCCCAAAATATCCTACCTAGTTTCTGGCAGGTTTTCTGCTTAACTAATTAAAAAAATGACTCATTTTCATCACAAATGGAATTAATGGTTATTATAGAAAAACCATACAAATTACCAAAAAGAAGAAGACCGAACAAATAATTGATGTTCAGTATTTCAGCGATCTTTCATCATAAGGAAGAGACATTTTAATATAAAAGTTTGCCATAATTTCACAATTCCACTCTTCTTTGTTTGAAAGTGAAAAACCCAAACGTGTAAAAAAAGATCCAGAATTCAAAGAGTCACCGAGTGAAACTTCTATGTTTTAGAAATCTGAACAATAAACATGAGATCTGTCACCTGACTACTCCCCACCCTCGCCCCTTCCACAAACCCATCTTCCCTTCTCTTCCCCGCAGGCGTTGAGATTTCAGAAACATCCTATCCCAACGCGATTCCTTCCCAAAGGGGGAGGCGGGAGAATCGGGGTGAAGACATTCAGATCCGCGCCCAGACGGCGAAACGCGTCTTGGCCCGACACGCGAGGCGGGTTCGCGCCGGAGGAGCACCGCGGGTCTGCACAGCCCGCCCCGCGGACACCCCACTCCCGGGTAAGCTGCGTTTTGATTCCCCGATAGCAGGTTGAGAGGGCAGGCTGCGCAGTTTGGAGGCGAAGGCGGCGCCCCGACCGGTGTTTTTCCAGGAAGCGCTCCGAGAATGCAGAGGAAAGGGGAAAGGGGAAGGCGGGCCCTGGGCGCTTCATTCACGGCTTCTCTCCCTCCCGCTCCCCTCCTCCGCTCCCCCCGACCCGGGCTCCCCTGTTCCCAGCCCGGGTCTGACGTCCGTCTCCTGGATACCAGGCAGCCAATCGCCCGGCGGCCGGGGGCCAGCGCGGCCAATCGGGCGTCGTTGCTACCTGGGAGTCATATTTTTAGCAGCGGGGACGCGCGAGTCCACGCCCCCGTCGCCCCGTGCGTTTCGCGGGGGCAGGTGGTGGAGCAGGGCGCTCCCGCGCTCGCCCCGCCCCGACGCCCCAGGTACCCGCACATCCGGCGGCTCACGAGCCTCCCAAGCGCGCGCGACGGGGCGGCGCCGCGCCCGTTCCGTGCACCTGTGTCCAAGCCCGGGCCACGCGCGCGGCCGTGTG
>NW_007248839.1:288049-288643 GCF_000164805.1 Carlito syrichta
GAGTAAAACGTGCTCCTTCTCAAGCCACCCCCACCTCCGAGGGGCGGCCGGGGCTGCAGCGACAGGCCCGAGGTGGCACTGCGAAGGCCGTTAAACTGTCGCCGGGGCGGGAGGTGTGGCGAGGTGGCCCGTCCTCCCCGCCCCCAGCCCCGCACGGCGGCTGTGGGTTCCGTCGTCGCCCGTCTCCGGGTGGCAGTTGGCCTACGCCCTTACGGGGGACTCCTGTTGCAGGAATCGGGTCTCGGGCACAGGGCGCCCCTTCTCTAAACGCCCCTGGGGCGGGCCGCAGGCCAACGCGGTAGCCAGTCCACGAATGGGATTTTCCTCTGCCATTTTCTGGGTGCCTTCCCCCCTCCCCGGGCCCTGGGCGGCTCTCCGAGCTCTCCGCCGCCGCCCGTCCCCTGCCCCAGTGCTCTCCGCTTCGACGGAGAGCCAGCCGCCCCGCCCCACCCCTTTCGTCCTGATTGGCATGGCTCTCCCCCAGTCCCTTCGCAAAGCTTTTACTGGTCCCGCCCACAGCCCCACCAGACCGTCGACTCATTTGCTCTCCTGGAGCCCGAGGGTGTGTCTTCCCCGCCCCGACCGCCTGCCGCC
>NW_007248839.1:289620-306302 GCF_000164805.1 Carlito syrichta
CAGCCGTCGGGCTGGCCCAGCTGCCGGCGCCGGCGCTCGGGCCGCCGACTTGGGCAGGGTCGGGGTTTGGGGGCGGCCAGGGGCTCTTTTCCCTTTGTCACCACGAAGGTGGAAAGTGGAACCGCCGGGTGGAGACCGGCTTGGTTTTTAAATGCCCTTTTCCCTCAGCCTCGGTGTGCAAACAGATCCCCTTCGCAAATATCTTCTGTTTGCCCTTGATCTTTCCTTATCCCCACCCAGTGCTGATCCAGCAAACGTGGAGAGGTCGACCTTATCTCACATGCCTCTCCGCCCGTCGGGAGCGGGAGGGGGGTGGTTTTTCAAAATCAGAATAAAACTCGGAGACCCTGGCCTTCACACGGACTAATCGGTGGAGTTTTAAAATTCGCCGTTGCTTTTGTTATATCGGCCGCCGAGAAGGTGCTTTTCAGACTTGGGGAAAATACACTTTGAGAACGAAGGAGGCACCAGAGAAGCTCGGTTGTTCTATTGTATGTCCTTAGTATATTTACTACATAGGGTAATTTTGGTTCATAATTGTCATTCACTAGGATGAAACTCATGAGTACCTTTAATTTCAGCATCGTGTACTTTGGCAGTTAAAATTCTTTTCCTAACTTCTCAAATGTCAAAATGTTAATGGTAGAGAAGACTTAAACAGAATATATCCTAAATGTAGGAATCACTTCTAATTTGATGAATAACAAAACTTAATGACTACCTTCTAAAAGTGGCATATGTCAGGGGTGGAGGGTGCTAAATACAGGTTCCAGTAAATATTCTTAGGAGAATTGGGTGAAGAAAAAGAATACATATTCTAGAAATATTATTTGTCTTAGAACTCTATTTAGAAACAACAAGTACATAATAGGATCTTTAAAAATATTATGTTAACTCTAAGTCTACATTTTCCCATGAGATTTTGAACTTTAGTAAACAATTTTTGACTGTATGTTCTTTATTTTGTGCTAATTATATTTTTCAGGCTTTCTGCCCTATTAGACATTTTCAAAAGTGAAATTACTCCAGGGGTTTAAAAAAAGGTCATGGGACTTATATTCCATTTATCTTATTTGGACATGTTTGCTTTTGTTTTGTTTTAAGGAACAAGATCACTCAAGGTGAAGGATAATCCACTAATACCAGCACTTTGAATGAAAATCTGTTTCTCTGCCACAAACTGAACACTTTTTTTTTGGTGTGGGAGTTGAAACAAACCTAACTTTGTGGCATAGCAGCTATGCAGCTTGAAATCCAAGTAGCACTAAATTTTATTATTTCATATTTGTACAATAAGCTTCCCAGGAGACGTGTCAACATTTTTGGTGAAGAGCTGGAAAGACTTCTTAAGAAGAAATATGAAGGGCACTGGTATCCTGAAAAGCCATACAAAGGATCAGGGTTTAGATGTATACACGTAGGGGAGAAAGTGGACCCAGTGATTGAGCAAGCATCCAAAGAGAGTGGTTTGGACATTGATGATGTTCGTGGCAATCTGCCACAGGATCTTAGTGTTTGGATCGACCCATTTGAGGTTTCTTACCAAATTGGTGAAAAGGGACCAGTGAAGGTGCTTTATGTGGATGACAATAATGAGAATGGATGTGAGTTGGATAAGGAGATCAAAAACAGCTTTAACCCAGAGGCCCAGGTTTTTATGCCCATAAGTGACCCAGCCTCATCAGTGTCCAGCTCTCCATCGCCTCCCTTTGGTCACTCTGCTGCTGTAAGCCCTACCTTCATGCCCCGGTCCACTCAGCCTTTAACCTTTACCACTGCCACTTTTGCTGCCACCAAGTTCGGTTCTACCAAAATGAAGAATAGTGGCCGTAGCAACAAGGTTGCACGTACTTCTCCGATCAACCTCGGCTTGAATGTGAATGACCTCTTGAAGCAGAAAGCCATCTCTTCCTCAATGCACTCTCTGTATGGGCTGGGCCTGGGGAGCCAGCAGCAGCAACAGCAGCCATCCCAGCCGCCGCCGCCACCACAGCAGCAGCAACAGCAACAGCAACAGCAGAAAACCTCTGCTCTCTCTCCTAATGCCAAGGAATTTATTTTTCCTAATATGCAGGGTCAAGGTAGTAGTACCAGTGGAATGTTCCCAGGTGACAGCCCCCTTAACCTCAGTCCTCTCCAGTACAGTAATGCCTTTGATGTGTTTGCGGCCTATGGAGGCCTCAACGAGAAGTCTTTTGTCGATGGCTTGAATTTTAGCTTAAATAACATGCAGTATTCTAACCAGCAATTCCAGCCTGTTATGGCTAACTAAAAAAAGAAAAATGTACAAGTTAAAAATGCACGGGCCCAAGGGGGATTTTTTTTTTTTACCTCCTTGAGATTTTTTTTTTTTTTTTTTAAGCTTATAGTAAAGATACATTCAAGCTTGGTTACAAAAATAAAACATGCATCATTTTTCATTTGCCAACCAAGCACAAAGTTATTTTATACTGACTGTGTATTTTAAAGTATACTCTCAGATATGGCCTCTTACAGTATTTAAGATATAGCAAGGACATGGCTGATTTTTTTTTTTTATAAAAAATTGGCACTAATAAGTGGGTTTATTGGTCTTTTCTAATTGTATAATTTAATTTAGTACAAAGTTTGTAAAATATCAGAGGATATATATATTGTTTCTACGACATGGTATTGCATTTATATCTTTTTACTACAGTGATCTGTGACAGCAGCAGCTTCATGTTGTATTTTTTTTACTGAAATTGTAAAATATCCATCTTAAAGACATCACCTGTTCTAAGAATTGTGTACAGGATATTCCTTTAGTGGTGGAATTAAAATGTACGAATATTTGCTTTTTCAAAAAAAAAAATGTATTTTCTGTTAAAGGTTTAAAGATTTTTGCTATATATTATGGAAGAAAAATGTAATCGTAAATATTAATTTTGTACCTATATTGTGCAATACTTGAAAAACGGTATAAGAGTATTTTGAGTCAGTGTCTTACATGTTAAGAGGGACTGAAATAGTTTATATTAAGTTTGTATTAAAATTCTTTAAAATTAAAGATGCCCTGTTGTGGTCTTTGTTTTAAAGTGTTTTCTAAAGATCTACCTCGGGAGTTAAGATATTGTGCATGCTGGAGAAAGGTCTGAGTCATTGAATCACAAAGGAATAGTGGAAAGCAGGTACTCTGCTAGTGCACCAAATGGTGGTTTGCCACATAAAAACGTGTCCTGTCAGATCTGTGTGGACTGACCAGTGCTTGGGACACCTTTATTTAAAAAAATTTTTTCTGGCCAGGCACAGTGGCTCTCACCTATAATCCCAGCACTTTGAGAGGCAGAGATGGGAGGATTGCTTGAACCCAAGAGTTCGAGACCAGCCTGGGTGGCGTAGCGAGACCTTGTCTCTATAAAAAAAAAATTTTAAATTAGCTGGGGTGTGGTAGCGTGCCTGTAATTCCAGCTACTCGGGATGCTGAGGTGGGAGGATCACCTGAGCCCAGGAAGTTGAGGCTGCTGTGACCACTGTGATCATGACTCTGCACTCCAGCTTGGGAGATAGGGTGAGACCCCCGATTCAAAAATAAAAATAAAAATTTTTGTAGAGACCATGTCTCCCTATGTTGTTTAGGCTGTTCTCAAACTCCCGGCCTCCCAAAGTGCTGGGATTACCAGCATGAGGCACTGCACCTGGTTGACAACTTTATATTTTAAACAATCACCAGCGGTCCACCTTCGTCTTCCCATGATGGGGGTGGTATGTTAAGAATAGTCAATGCTATAGCAAGTTTTAAAATGTGGTGTCATGCTGACACCTAGGAAAGAGTCAGGTGATAAGATGAAATTCACTCGTAATCTGAGAGGATTTATTTGCAACTTATAAGGAGAGAGCACTGGATCAGTTTTCTCTTTTGCTCAGGAAACTTGATTGGTCAAAGCAGCTGACCTTACCTTTGAAAAGATTTAGAGCCGTTTACTACTCCTTAAAGTTTAGTCATTGTATGTAGCTAGAGAACTTGTTAAAATCTATTCAGAGTTGCTAACTGTTAGTATGTTTTCATTTTCCCAACAAAAGTTTACATATTTTTTGCAAATGAGTATCCAGCTTGCTGGTTTTGGTGTGTTTAAAGATTAGTTATTGATAGTGTGTCAAAATGGAGTGGTTTGGTGAGGATGGAGTTTTTAAAAACTAAGAAGTTGGAAGGGAGATCATAAAAATAAAATGATGAGTCTCTTCACTGTTGAAATGTCCATTGATAGTGTTGACATAGTATGGTGAGAAAGTTGTCTTGAACTGGAAGAAAATAACTTTCTCTGTTCTTTTATATTAAGAAACCAGCTCTGGGTTACCAGTGAAGTAAATCTGGTCTCAAATGAGTTTTTGGACACCAGTCTACAAAAGCCTTTTGTCATTTACCCATGCAGTTTAGAGCAATAAAAAGTTGTAAGGAAACCAGCACTGGAAATAACAGAGCTAAGCTGTTCTTCAGCTCCATGGTGAGGCCTTTGTCCTTCCGTGGACAGAATGAGGCTATGAAGAAGCATTGGAATACTGAGAGACTGGCAGAGATCTGGTCTGCCATCACTTACCAATTATGTGCCTCTGTGATCACAAACTTTGAATAGCTTTAAGAGAACAATCAGGCTAATGGTTTTAAGCACTAGTTTCTGCTAGAGACTTTACGGTAAAGTTAGCATGGGCTTGGAAGAAAACTGCCTACTTGTAAATGAGGAAAGGCTCAAGTTCATGCACTTTTTTTGAACATCAGAATGAGGCAGCTGGGCAGTGCATAAGTAGTAGGCTTTGTAGCAGGCTGGAACATGAATATATATATTCAGATTGTAAATACTGAGCTTAATGTATATGACTATCTGCTTCTGATCTTAGGGATATACCTAGATGTATTGACAAGAATTTTAGGGAAATTTCATATCGGTACATAGTTTGGCACTTGAGAATGATTAACTCAAAATTGTATTTTGAGTGGTTTCATGAAAACTTCGTTTGATTTGAACTTAGTGTCCTTGGGGACTTCATATTTTTTTAAAAGACGAACAAAAGGCCTGTTTTTATGCCCTTTTTGCTTATTAGGAATGGAATTTTTTTTTTTTTTTTTTTTTAAAGCCAGGATCTCACTGTTGCCCAAGCAGAGTGCAGTGGCAGGATCACGGAGCTACTCAGCCTCAACCTCTTCAACCTGGGCTCAAGCAATCCTCCCTCCTCAGCATCCTAAGTAGCTGGGACCATAGGTGTGAGCCACCACACCTGGCCAGGAATGAAAAATTTTTAAAAGGTGCTTTTGTCTAGCACTTCTTAGAAAAGCTTACATGCTAGTCCCAAATTCTGTTCTCCCCACGGTGCCATCTTACTTTTGGCCCTCTGTGGTGACAGTTTAATGAATTCACTATCTTCATAGGTCGTTCCCATTTTTTTGACTCCTTTAACAATATAACTGAATACCCTATCCATATAGGGTATCCATAACTGAATATCCTATTCTAGTGGCTGAAAGGCTGCCTTACAGATTTGACAAAGCTCATGAATGAGTACAATGATATTAAAACATAGCTTTCTGAGTTTAGTATATCCCTTTACTACCCTGCCTTCTTTTTTTCTAAAATCTGGTACATTATGAAATCTGAATAGCTTTCACCTGTAATAGATAGCCAATGTAGGCCTCCTTAAAAATAATAACAATCTTCATTTACTGTAATTAGATAGCTTTTGAAGGTGAAACTGAAGGTGCTCTCAAGTTCAAAACGTTTTTCTAATATGTGTTAGTATAATTTAATTCCTATATAGATGTCTTAGGTACTGGCATTTTGACTGGGAGATTGAATGTAACAAACCTTACATTATTTAAAAACAAGTCTCTGTAACATCTAAAGAAAATAAAATAGGTCTCTTTGGACATACTTAAACGAATAAAGTAAAATGCAGATTGGAGACTGGAGACCTTCCTCAATACCTTTCCTTACACAAACAGAAAATGGCTTAGATACATCAGACTTATACCCCTGCTCGCTGGGAATGCATGCTTTTGTCAGGACTGGATAACGATTCTAGTGTGAGCACAGATAAGAGGAAAACAGCTCTCTTAGGAGACAAGTGTGTAAAATGGTCATTTCTGAATAAAATCCATTACATTGTTTAGTATGCCAGTCAATTGATGCTTAATCAGTTTGGCCCCAAAGGTCACTTGAGATCAGAGCTCTTATAGTTTTTGAGGTGTATTAGCAAAATGATACCTTCTTGTTAAAAGATCTAGAATCAATGATCTGTGTGCCAACAACTGGAACATTAGTACAGTTGTGTGTGTTGAAACCGTTTTTTATTTTTTAACTTTTAAATCCTTCAGTTAATAAATACTCGGCACTTTCTGTACCAAGTACAGTTTTAACCCAGTTGATAGGCTGGTGGAGGAGGGGGATGGGACTGAGGCACACAAAACTTACCTGAGACCCCATGGCCAGTAAGCGGCATACTAGGGATTCGTTAGATCTCACGTTAGTTGCTATTCTGATTTGAAGTCAGGGGAATAGAACCATTCTTGGTGTATTAGCCACAAGATTTGTAGAATCTCAACACAAGCGTTAATGAGATGGGTCTAGTGGAAGGCTGTTAACCATGCTCAGAAGTCATGATGATGCTTTGAGAGAGATATTTCATAGTTCCATTTGCCACAGCTGTAACAGTATCGTTGCTACCCTTTATTGTTGCTAACCATAGCTACCTGGAAATGTTCTTAGAAATCATTAAGTTATATCAATGATCTAGTTTTGTTGGTTTTCTTAATTCAATCGTGTCATTTACTTCTCTTTTTAGAGCCGCTGGATGATTCCCTGACATAAAGGCAATAGGTTTGGTGTTCCCATTACTTCTAAGTAAAACTGCAACCAGTGAGCCCCTGTGGCCAGTTTCACACACATTTCTTGCTGTGCTTATTGATAAACACTCTAAAAGAAAAGCCAAGTGACTTACCAAAGTAGTCTTCATGTTTCTAGTTTCTATGATTTGTTTTTAAGTTACTTTGAAAAGCTATCTTAGGGCAAACCTTAAGGATTTCTGTATGTAGAGATACTGTGATAAATGGTCTTTTTTTTTTTTTGCTTTTATTGTAAAAACTTAAGGAAACCAAATGACTTCTCATTTCAAACTTGTTCTGAAGAACTTTCTTGAAAAAAGTCAAAATATATTTTAGTTTAAGATAAAAAGTGGACTAGGCCTGGTGACTCATGCCTATAATCCCAGCACTTTGCAAAGCTAAGCTTAGCAGAAGGATTGCCTGAACCCAGGAGGTCAAGGCTGCAGTAAGCCATGATCATGCCATTGCACTCCAACCTAAGTGACAGTGAAACTCCGTCTCAAAGAAATAAAAATTAAATTAAAAGTGGTCACATTGGCTGGGAATAGTGGCTCATGCCTATAATCGCAGCATTCTGGGAGGTTGAGGCAAGAGGATCGCTTGAGCCCAGGAGTTCAAGACCAGCCTGGGCAACATAGTGAGACCTTGTCTCTACAAAAAATAAAAAAAATTAGCTGGGCACAGTGGCATGCACCTGTGATCCCTCTCCTCAGGAGTCTGAGGTTGAAGGATCGCCTGAGCCTAGGAGGTCGAGGCTACAATGAACCTTGATGGTGCCACTGTACTCCAGCCTAGGCAGCAGAGTGAGATTCCAACTCAAAAAAAAAGTCACATTTTTGAAGCATAAGCTATTTCACATGAGCTTACATACCCTTTATTGTTGCTATTAGTTTTGAGCATGTTTAAACTGCACAGTAAACAGAAAAGCCCATTTTAAAAATGGCTCAGGAGAATTTCTGTAGTTTCTTTGTGGATTAAATCCTGTTATACTAAGTTGCCTACTATTTAGATTTTTGGGTTAGTTGGAATTTGATTGGACCAAATAGTGCTGAACCCTTAGATGGGCTTTTGGTGGTTTAGATTGGGCTAAAAGTCTTATTAATGGAATTTGATTTGTAAGTAGTAAAAACTCTATTGACCATTTCTCAATATTTGAGTTTTAAGATTTTGTATCTCAGAAGACTTGCTTTACATATACAGTCTGTTAATGAGAACTTTAAGATCATCTCACAATTAGGCAAACCTTAGAAGAAAACAGTTGATCAAGAGGCAGTTCATATCTGGAGGCTCATTGAAATTATGGGTCTATTTCCTTGCTTAATCATATTAAGTCATTTGACTCAGATGGCTCCACTTAGTTATCTGAAAAAAATGGGACAGTGATTCCAGTATACTTCCTTGAGGACCTATGAAAACAAATCACTCTGCTATTAAGAGTTGTCAATGGGCTAATAAAATGTGTGTTCATAGGAGCTTACAGTCTTTAGAAACCTTGAAGTCGTGCAACCCCTTTGGGTCCCCTCCTGCTCTGGAAGCTCTTCTATCCTCTCAATAAATCCTGCTTTAAAAAAAAATAGAAAGAAAGAAACATTGAAATCCAAAATTCTAGCCATGCTTGCCGCCCTTTGAAACTACAAAAGTGAATGAAGACCATAACTGTCGTCTTATATCAACATTTTGTTGTCTGGTCAGTTATGTGCATCAACAGAGAATAAAATTTCTACAATCATCCTAAAAGCGCCTCTATTCATGTTTCAGTAATAAATACTACTGAGTTTGTGTTTCTAGTTTTGAGGCACCGAAGGAAACCAACGTTTCAGCATTCTTTTTCATACAATCGGCGAGTTGATTTAAACCCAGTATACCAGTTGACATTCCTTTTGGGAGCAGCCAAAAATGCTTGCTAAATTAAAGCATCCATGCTGTTACGAAAAACACTGAAGTAGTTCTTATTTAAACAATCATTGGCTCAGGAATAGTCGTCAAAATGCAGCTCTGCTGGTGGATATGTCATATGGATAATGGTGCAAGCTTTATTTTAGTGCAGGTAGAAAAGAAGAGGAGGTTTGCTTTACAGAAGGGAAAAACATTGAGGACTTGGAAGGAAAAACACATTCCATCTGGCATTATAAGTACTTACTTCACTGATAAAATATGACCAGTGTGCAGAACAGAGAACAGGTGTAAAATATTTTTAGACAAACCTTGGCATATACTGCAGGTCGTATCCCTTCTGCCTATACTCTCCTCAAGTGTTTCAAAAATAATTGTGGAAAAATCACATCAACAAAGTGAGCTAAACATTGCTTTTATGGCTTTTTTTTTTTTACACTGAATGTTAAAGTCAAACATAAACTTCCTTCCCAGCCATCAGGTTGCAGCTATTTTTAAACACTGGTTCTCCACACTCCCCTCTCTAGCTCTTGAGGTCTCTTTTTCTCTTCCTTCCTTAGTGCTGTCGAAAGATCTGGAAAAATATAGCACCATAGACTCTTTTGGAGGGTGAAGGCTGGGTGGTGTGTCCCACTCAAACCAGATTCTGACTTTAAATGATTTTATACTCCCTTTAAGCCGGAGACAGAGAGTGACGAGAATGGACATGGCCTCTGATTAATCTGGTTTCTAGCAACTGAGTCTAAATGGACAATTCTGGCTGCTGATAGAAGAGAATACTGTCAGTATCAAGTCAGCGTGACTTAGGAACCATAGCCAGGCTTGGTGGCACGCGCCCGTAGTTCCCAGCTCCTCGGAAGGCTGAGGCAGAAGGATCGGGAAGATCAAGGCTGCAGTGAGTCGTGATTGTGCCACTGCACTCCTGCCTGGGCAACAGAGTGAGACGCCAACTCAAAAATAAATAAACAATAAACAATAATTTTTTTTTTCGAGTTGGGATCTCACTCTGTCGCCCAGGCTAGAGTGCAGTGGCACGCTCACCGCCACCCCAGCGTCAACCTGCTGGGCTCAGTTGATCCTTCCACCTCAGCCTTCCCAGTAGCTGGAACTACAGGCACGCCCTACCGCATCCCGCTAATTTTTTTTTATTTACTGTAGAAATGAGATCTCGCCAAGTTGCCCAGGCCGTTCTCAAACTCAGGCCATCCTCTCCCCTCAGCTTCCCAAAGTGCTGGGATTACAGACTGAGCCACCGAGCCTGGATATTTTTTTTTTTGAGTTGGAGTCTCACTCTTGTCACCCAGGCTGGAGTGCAGTGGCATGCTCATGGCCACCGCAGCCTCAATCACTTAAGATCCTTCCACCTCAGGCTTCCACGTAGCTGGAACTACAGATGCCTGCCACCATGCCCAGCTAGTTTTTGTAATTTATTGTAGAGACGAGGTCTCACCAAGTTGCCCAGGCTGGTCTCGAGCCCCTGGACTCAGGCAGTCCTCTTGCCTCGGCCTCCCAAAGTGCTGGGATTGCAGGCTGAGCCACCACGCCCGGCCAACAATACGTTTTTTTTAAAAAGTGGAATCATAGAACCCTGCAAATACTGTCTATTTTAGTGTAGGGTCTCAGTACCTTGTGACATGGGTTCAGAAGTGCCTAGGCATAGTCCCTTGTGTTTTCCATCCTTTCAGATGGCATTTCCTCACTGCCCTACTGCAACTTATCAATTCATTTCTAGAAAGGATGAAGTTTGGATTCTGTTGTTTTGTAACAAGCAAGCGATGCTATTCTTTTTTCACTCTGATTATCCAGATCTGCCTTCTGCCCTCGGAGCTCTGTTCCCCAAAAGAACGTCCCTTGTTTTGTAAACTAGGCGGCATTCTAAAGTTCTGGGGAGTCCTGGCACCTTACTTTCATCTACCTCCTTTCTTTTTCCAGGAATCATGGTGGGGATCTCTAAACTGTTTCAATATAATGCTTAAGGTAGGTGCGATCCCTGAGCAGTCTTTCTAGAAAATAAGGTGTCACCAGACGCTCTTTAACTAAAGATTTGAAGAACAACCCAGTTTTCACACAGTTATAAAGGATTTTACCTGGGGAAACTGATCTTTCTGAATCTTGCAAAAGACTGGAATAAAGTAAAGAAGCTTTCCTGCTTTTTTTAACTTAGGAAGAAATGTTTTTTGAAAGAAGAGTCTTGTTTATTTTCTGAGCCATTGAAGTTCAAAGAACTTTGTGGGTTCTGTGTAAAAGAAATAGAGAAGGCTAGGCATGGTGGCTCACACCTATAATCCCAGCACTTTGGGAGGCTAAAGCAGGAGGATCACTTGAGCCTAGGAGTTCTAGATCAGCCTGGGCAGCATAGCGAGACCTTGTCTCTACAAAATATCAAAAAAATTAGCCAGGCATGGTGGTGCGTACCTGTAGTCCCAGCTCCTTGGGAGGCTGAAGCAGAAAGATCGCCTGCACCCAGGAGATGGAGGCTGCCGTGAGCCCTGATTGTACTGCTGCACTCCAGCCTGGGCCACAGAGTGAACCCCGACTCAAAAAAAAAAAGGAATAGAGAGATGGGAAGTAAGACCTATCTTCCCAGGAGCATATGCCAAAGGAGAAGTGTCTATGGAGTGTAGGGGTGGGGTGCATGTCCTGGACATACCTTCCCTTCGGGGTCTGGGAAAGGCAGAAGGAGCAGCAAAGGAGCCAGGCTCTGCTTACACCGACCTGGGACCTGCCCTGGCATTCGGTTTCCCTTGATGGAGGCTTTGCAGAAGTTCTGAGATCCAGGACAAACACCCCTTGTCCAGGCAGGTCACCATTACCTAACAACTATGTGTTTTCTTCCTGATTTTGAGGGGGTGGGGAGCACTGTCTATCTGCAGGATGCCAGTTTTGACACTCTCCCAAAGTCTCAGGGAATCCAGAGGGAATGTCCAGCCCCAGAAGCTCAGTAATAATAACAGGCATCACTGACCACTGACATAGCATTTACTGTGTGCCAGTTAGTGCCCCATTCGAACACCCCCCCAACTTCATAACAGCCCTCTGAAGGTTATGCGGTGTCCTGCATTTACAGATAAGAAGATGGAGGTGGAGAGCTTGTGACAGTCCTCGCCAGTACAGTTGGAATATGAACTGTGGGATCTGTTAACCATCACACTAGACCACTCCTTTGGTTGACCTCAGTAGGTAGACTTTATGAAAAAGCCACACTTGATTACTTAGGAGACGTCCTCTGACATGTACTTTGTGTCAAGTTTTCCTCTCTTGCACATCCAGTTTGGTCCTGTAAGTGGTTGTTTGCTCAGCAATCTCCCCAAATTCTCTCTCTCTCTCTTTTTCTTTTTAGAGCATCAGGGCCTCACTCTTGCCCAGGCTGGAGTGCAATGGTGTGATCATAGCTCACTGCAGCAACCTGGAACTCCTGGGCCCAAGCCATCCTCCTACCTCAACCTCCTGAGTTGCTGGAACTATAGGCTTGCGCCACTGTGCCTGGATAATTTTTTATTTTTTTGTAGAGATAAGGTCTCCTTTTGTTGCCCAGGTTGGTCTCAAGTGCCTGGCCTTGAAGATCCTTGCACCTTGGCCTCTCAGTGCTAGGATTCCAGGTCAGGCCCCAAATTTGTTTTAATATCAGCCTTTGCAAAGCACAATTAGGAAAGGGAAATCTGTTGAAAAACACAATGGGATAAGAGATAAGAGACTGAAGGATATGTGCTGGGTTTGCTTATTTATTTGTTTATTTATTTATTTTTGAGTCAGGGTCTCACTCTATCACCTAGGGTAGAGTGCAGTGGTATACTCACAGCCACCACAGCCTCAACCTGCTGGGCTCGGTCAATCCTTCCTCCTCAGCCTTCCAAGTACATGGAACCACAGGTGAGCACCACTACACCTGGCTAATTTTTTGATTTCTTGTAGAAATGAGGTCTCGCCATGTTGCCCAGGCTGGCCTCGAACTCCTGGCTGGATTCAGGCAATCCTCTCGCCTTGGCCTCCCAAAGTGCTGAGATTATAGGCGTGAGCCACTGCACCCGGCTAGTTTTACTTATTTATATCACTGCTGCTCTCTGGATGATCAGATTCTTCAAGAATAAACTAGAGGTGTGTTACATACTGACGTCTTTGGTTCTGAACCTTGCTACTACTTGTGAGAGCAAAGCAGCTGCCCTGGGCTCAGATTCCACCTTGTCCCTAAATTCTCTCTCAAACAAGGTGAGACATGATTTAAAACATCTCCTGTGGGTCAGGCGCGGTTGTTCAAACCTGTAATCCCAGCACTTTGGGAGGCCGAGATGAGAGGATTGCCTGAGCCCGGGGGTTCAAGACCAGCTTGGGCAACTTGGCGAGACCTTGTCTCTACAATAAATAAAAAAGTTAGCCAGGTGTGGTAGCATGTGCCTGTAGTGCCAGCTATTTGGAAGGTTGAGGCAGAAGGATTTCCTGAGCCCAGCAGATCAAGGCTCCGGTGGCCGTGAGTAGCGTGCCACTGCCCTCCAGACTGGGTGACAGTGAGACTCCGACCGAAAAAACTAAAAATAAAATAGCCCCTGTGTTCCTGTGCTCAACACATTCATTGGGCATCTGCTGGGTTAAGAACTGGTGGACATCTCTGGAACCTCTAAGGGAGCTAGCCAAGGTTAACACACAACCCAAACAGTCATGACACACAGGAAGATGCAGAAGCATGAACAAGACGAGGGAGAGACCATGCCTACCCGATGGATTCCGGATCTGGGAGGAGTTGGCAAGCCATGAAGAATGAGTAAAACATTCACTGGCAGGAACGGGCCTGGGCGCCCTCAAATTCCCCACTCCAAAGTAGGAGCAGCCAGTTGAGAGGAAAAGCTTGGTCCTGGCGTTCTTTGTTTTTGTTTCCCTCCATTTGATGTGTCCACAGTGGGCAGAATGTGTGCTGCTAACCCTTGGGGAGAACAGGCAGAGGGGATCAGAAATAGAAGGTCTCCTGGGAGGAACTGCCTTTGAATTTGGACATTAATTTTTTTTTTCATGGTTCCAAGCTTTGCACAGAAACACGAAGGAGAGATGGTTTAGACGGGGGTGAGATGAGGAGGACAGGTAAGAAGTCCAAGAAATGGTGGTCAAAAGGGAGGGGCATTGGCTGTGTTAGAGCAATGGCTCTAATTCCTACCTTTCTGTTTATTCATTATTATTTGTTCTGGGGGTTCGCTCTGTTGCTCAGGCTGGAGTGTAGTGGTATGATCACAGCTCCCCACAGCCTTCAACTTCTGGGCTCAGGAGATCCGTCCACCTTAGCCTCCTGAGTAGCTGGGACTACTGGTGTGCACCACCAAGCCTGGATAATTTTCTTGATTTGTTGTAGAGACAAGGTCTTGCTATGCTGCCCAGGCTGGTCACAAACTTCTGGGCTAAAGTGAGCCTCTTGCCTCAGCCTCCCAAAATGCTGGGATGACAGGCATGAGCTACCATACCCCGCCTCTAAGTCCGACCTTTGAAGAAAGATATTCAGTTGATCGCATATCCTAGAAACCTCCTCAGGCTAGAAGCTCCCTCTAGGGGTCATCTCATTGGTTTTCCTACCTTAAGCGATAGAACCTCTTGATTTTGTGAAGTTAGGGGTCACAGCAGGTACCACTCTTCTAGAAGCTGGTGTTGGTGGGAAGCGTACTTACTGCACAAACTCAGACACCCCCAGGCCACTCCCACCTGCCAGCTCCCTCACCATACCCTACCCCTGGCCAAGTCAACACATCTTTGCAGGCTCAGCTATTCTGTTTTCCAATTTGGCTTTTTGGATGCTTGCAATATCTCTGAGCATAAATCAAAGAAGGAGGGTCTGGAGGAAAAGTTTGTAAAAATCTCAGTCAGAAATTAACAGCCCCAGATAACTTTTTCCCTGGGTCATTTCCCCGGGCAGTGCCCGTCCCCAGGCTCTCCTAAGTTTCCTTTGTGGCTGAGTTCTGTCATCCACTGAAAATACCACCACAAGCTGGCCAAGCTCCTTCATGTGACCTGGACTGTGGAGAGAGCACCGCTGCTCCACACAAAACAAAGACCCTGCTTAGGTTCAGAAAACACCGGAGTCTGGGCCACGTCTCACACCAACCTCACTAGCAGGGACACACAGGTTTAGGCCCCGCAATCTTCCCTCCGGTAACTGCTTAGAGCTAAGTCAGAACACTCTCGAGTGGTGTAGGGGGCTTTACAACATCACTCCCAGTGATCCTGTACGAGAAGGAATACGTGCTTTGGGGTCAGACCTTGAATCGAATCCCAGACCCACCCTCAAATAGCTGTACCCTATGAGTCAAAACTACTTAGCCTCAGCTTTCCTGTCTGTAAAAGAGAGTTGAAAACTCAACTTATTAGTGTTGGTGTGATGATAACGGAAGACATAAAACACGAAGCAGAATCCACTTCCCCACGTAGAATAACTTGAACTCTGTCTACTCTTCACGGAGAAAGTCCTGGGATCCCTCCCTCTCCCTTATGGCTCAGCCTCCAGAGCATATGCTCAGCCACTTAGGGGAGGTCAGCCGGCCTTAAATATGCCTTTTCATGAGGCTCCTAGGAGGTGAAGCTTCCCAGGGAGAAGGGAGAAAGCCAAAGAAGAGAAAACCATGCTTGACTGTTCCTGAAGCTCCATGGAAGATATTATTCATGTAATTAAGTATATGGGCTTTGAAATCACATAGACACACATGGGTTTGCTTCACTGATGGCCAGAGCTCTTGGGCAGGTTATTCCATCTCTCGGCCTCAGTTTCATTACCTCTGAAATGGGCAGAATATTAAGTGGAGGTAAATAATATCTACATCATCACAGGGTTGTAAATATTTAATGAGACGATGCATGTTGAGCAACATATTAAGCGCTGTTAGCTATTAGTAATGGACGTGATTAACCCTGCCAACAGGGCATCTCATTGGTAAAGGGCACCCACCTTCCTCGAGGCCTGGGGCAGGGATGGGTTGCCATTCATGTAAGTCTCACTAAAGCTGCGTTCTGCCCATCCGTGAGCACCAGCCTCTCCTCTTGTTAGGGTCGTAGGGTGAGATTGTTGGTTGTAATGGTCGAGTCAGTGATGGATTGCACAAGGGCCCTAAAGCTGTTTCCCTTTCCTCTGTGGCCCCCTGTGGGACATCGAGATGGGGAGTGGCTTGAAGCGGGGAACAGAGACTGGAGGAAGATTCTTAGGACCTCTGGGGAGGAGTCCCAGATGTTCCCCGCCTCTACCCAAATTCCTGCAGATTATCTCTGCTTCCTGGGCAACCAGCCACACCACCAGAGAGTGTGTGGGTATCCCTCTCTCTCCCCTATTTCTTCTCCCTCCCTCCCTCTCTGTCTTCCCCTCTCTTCTCCAGCGACCCTCATCCTGGACTTGTTCCTTGTCAGCAAAAGAGGCTGCATTTGCTCTTCAAGTCTGGCTGCAAGGATAGCGGCCTGTGCCCTCTTCTGGTTCTTGTTCCAGCCATGGGCCATGGGCAGCAACACACAGTGGCAGTTACTCCATCCAACTGAAGCAACTCAGGCCAAGACCAACTACTCCTGGTGGGGCACTATGGCTATTATTATTCCATTTTATTTGTTTGTTTGTTTGAGTCAGAATCTCACTCTGTCACCCAGGCTGGAGTGCAGTGGCACGATCACAACTCGCTGCAGCCTCAACCTCCTGGACTCAGGGGATCCTTCTGCCTCAGCCTCCCCCATAGCTGAGACTACACAGGCAGGCGCTGCCATACCTGGCTAAATTTTTAAAAACTTTTTTTGTAGAGACAAGGTCTTGCGATGCTGCCCAGGCTTATTTTTTTATTTTTATTTTTTTAATTTTTTTGAGTCGGAGTCTCACTCTGTCGCCCAGACTGGAGTTCAGTGGCCGCTCCCGGCCACCGCAGCCTCGGCCTGCTGGGCTCCGGCGATCCTTCCGCCTCAGCCTTCCGAGTAGCTGGAACTACAGGCGTGCGCTACCACGCCGGCTGATTTT
>NW_007248839.1:306430-340025 GCF_000164805.1 Carlito syrichta
CCAGTTGCTCAGGCGGGTCTCGAACCCGCTGGCTCAGGCAATCCACTCACCTCAGCCTCCCAAAGGCGCAGGATTACAGGCTGAACCACCGAGCCCGGCTGCCCAGGCTTATTACTTATTGTTCCCTTTTCTACCAGGGCTCAGAGAGCTTAACTGGCCCAAGGTGGCATCACCAGCATTTGAGTCCATTCTCTTCCATGAGTTTCACCTTTTCTCACAGCCACCCACCCTGGGCAGCAAAGTGACCTAGAGATGCTGAGGTCTAAAATAGCTGTCCCCTCTTTTTATTTATATTTTGTTTATGCATTTCTTTTTGCTTGGCCTGTAAGTTTATTGTCTTTATCCGGAAAAATCCTCATAGAAAATGAAGTTTGCCTTCTTTAGAGTAACCCATCTCTCTTCTGGGCAAGGGACATGGACATTTGGGAATGGTTCCACCTCTTCTTTTTAACTTCTTTCTTGGGCTTCTTCTGATAGACTGCATTTTCTCGTGGAGCAGCATAACCTTCGTACACATCTCCCCCATCATCCGGAGCTATTCTGGTTGCTGTTGTTGTTGAGATGGAGTCTCACTATGTTGCCCAGGCTGGCCTCAAACTCCTCAAGCGATCCTCCCACCTCAGCCTCCCAAAGTGCTGAGACTACAGCCATGAGCCACCACGCCCAACCAACACTGGTCATTATGCATCGAGAGTCCCTTCTTCTGTTAGGTGAGCCCGAGTGCTGCGACTGGCGGTGCTGGGTGTGTGTCCTCACGTGCATACCTCTCCAGGAACGCTGCTACACACTCATCTGTGATGTGCATCTGACGTTCTTCTGCATGCACCTCCTTGCTTTCAGAGTCTTAACCAGGGAATCGTTTGGAACCATGAGGGACAGACAAGCCTCCATTCACAGCTCCGTCAGGGCCCCAGAAATTCCGTTGTCAGCGGTAGCTCAGGCAAGGCCTGCCTCCAAACAGCAGGTGAAGGCACCAGGCTGACCTCAGTGCTCTCCACGTTGTGTTCATCTGCGGCCTCCTCCCCTTGGTCTCCATAGACCTTGTCCGTGTCTCTCCCACGGGCCAGCACAGGCCAGTACAGTGTGCAGTACCACTGGTCAGGCCAACCTTCACACCGTGTTTAGCTGGTTCATGGGTGTAAGCTGCACAGACCATCATGGCAAAGGATGACTCTGTCAGTTACACAAACATGTGGTTGCACTGCACTTATTTTTGTCCTGTATTGCCAAGCATTTCTGAGCATAGTAATCAGTCTTACCTTCTCATCATCATCTTTTAAAAAAAATTTTTTTTTGGAAGGCAGGATCTCACTCTAGTACCCGGGCTAGAGTACAATGGCACAATCGTGGCTCACTGCAGCCTCACCCACCTGGGCTCAGGTGATCCTCCCACCTCAGCCTCCCTGGTAGCTGGGACTACAGGCGTGCACCACCATGTCTGGCCGATTTTTCTGATATTTTGTAGAGACAAGTTCTCACTGTGTTATCCAGGCTTTTCACCATCTTCTATACTTTGCTTAGTATGTCTTAAAGTTGGCCTCCTTAACAACGTGAACAAACCTCATCCTGCTCAGCAGAGACCCCTGGTCCCTCTTTTAAAAGACTTATGCAATGTGCTGATAGCACTCACAGAGTGATTTGTTGACCTGTAGTCAGCACTTCCATGTGAGAAACACGATTACAGCTGCAGCCCAGGTGTCTCTGAAGAGCTATTGAATAACGGGCCTGCTGTTAGACGGACTCCTGGGAGGCAGCCGCCATCAGGAGCACTGTGCTGTGCTGTGGAAGGACCCAGCCTCTGGTTCCTACTTTCTCCCTCCGACCGGCAGCCCCTCTTTATCACGTTTAATTGAAGGTGCGGTGAACCCATCTTCAGGTGTGTGTCATGGTTGTTGGTGCTGGGGGTGTATGCACTTATCTGCATGTCTCTTTAGGAACTCAGATGTTGAGGAAGGCCATCAAGAACTGTACCTAGGCCAGGTGTGGTGGCTCATGCCTGTAATCTCAGCACTTTGGGAGGTCGAAGTGGAAGGATCACTCGAGGCCAGGAATTCGACACCAGCCTGAGCAACAAAGCGAGGCGTTTATCTTTACAAAAATGAAAAAATAGCGGGGCTAGATGGCTCACGCCTGTAATCCCAGCTACTCAGGAGGCTGAGGCAGGAGGATCGCTCGAGCCAACCAGTTAGAGGCTACGGTGAGCTATGATCTCACCACTGTACTCCGGCCTGGGTAGCAGAGCGAGACCCCATCTCTGAAAAAAAAGGTAGCTTTATTTTCATGAAGGCCTGTAAGATAAGGGATGCTGGTGCAGAGATCATAGACACAATGGGGGTCATTAAAGAGCCTTGAAGTACTGTTGGCAACAAGATCAAGAGCACATGCCGGCACGTAGCTAAAAAAGAGAATCTCAGAGTCCTTGGCAGGGCAGGAACTTGGAGTTAAAGATAGTGATGGCCCCCTGCCCCCTACATAAGCCCTTTACCAATGAAAACAAGAATTGCTCATTAATCCTTTACGACAGGGCTGTGCCATGGAATTTTCTATGATGATGGCAATAGCCTATGTCTGTGTTGTCCAGTAAGGTAACTGCTAGCCACATGAAATGTGGCACTGAGATGTAACTAGAGCATCTGAGGAACTGAATTTTAATATTTTATTTAATTTGAATCCATTTACATAAATTTGCTACTAACCGTATTAGAGAGAGCAGCTTTAGAAACATTCTGTAAAGCCTTGTCACCCCCAGAGGGCAAGGGTCAGTTCGAAGTGGTGGGTATGGGTATTCAGGAGGAGAACAGAAGGTTAAAATACACTTATCACCCTGGACAGATTCCAGGGTGCTAAAGTCAGGCAGATTTGGCTTTGAACCTCAGACCTGGCTTCGACTCTTCCATGTATTGATCCTATGATCTTGGGCACGTTTCCTTTAAACATTTAGAGTCTCAGATTCAGCATCTGTTAAATAGGGAAAATAATACTCATGAGGCCGTCTCTTCCTCCATGAGGTCTACAGGGTTTGCTTCACTCATTCATTCATTCATTCCACAAATATTTGTTGAACATCCTCTGTGGGCAGGCTTGGGTTTGGTATAGAGGTAAGCAAGCAGATTTGGTCTTTGCCCTCCTGAAGGTTGCAGCCTCAGGTGGCATCAACCAAAATGTGGAATACTATTCAGCTTCAAGAGCGTCACGAGGATTGTGCTGGATGGTTGGGTGAAATGCCTGATTCAGAGCCTTTAGCCCTCAAATGTTCGTTCCCTCTTCTGGCACTGTGGTCCTCTCCTGCTGAGTGTCCTGAGAACATCGCAGACCCCCTCATCCCTTCCTGGCAGTCCACACAGAAAGGAGACAAGGAGTCACCATCCTCCGCCCCCTCTTAGATTATGGACAGAATTGTATGTGTCCCTCACACAAAAACTGACGACACACCCTCAGGAGGGGGACATCTTCATCTTGTCAGGTCTCTGGCGGTTTCCTCAGACCTGAAAGGGCGAAAGACACCCAAGTGCCCCCTTGCCCCTGACACACGCGGGGAAGAGACCTCACCTGGCGGGGGGAGTCCGGTCTAAGAAGTGTGTGGGCCGAGTCCTGAGTGGGGTTGAGGGACCATGGTGTTGCTGGAGGACTGGATGCCAGAGTTCTGTGTCCTGGGGTAATTTGGTATGGGGACACAGAGACTCCAACCCGACCCTGAAATAGAAGAGCTGAGGGGCTCAGAAGCCTGTGAGGCGAGGTGGGGGCATGGTGGGCTTGCCCACCTGCCTGCCCGGCCCTCTCCTCGGGAGAATGCCAGCTGGAGGTTTGTTCCTCCTTCCTCCTGACACAGCCTGAGAGAGGAGCATCACCTGACCTCAGGGCACATTCCAGAATGAGGCCACAGCCAAGAATAGGACCCAGGAACCCTGTCACCCATCCTGCCTGCATTAATCATGCATTCCCCAGAGGAGGAGGGAGACTTCAGGCTCCTTGGGAGGTGGGAGGAAGAGGAGGAGGAGTGGTTACCAGGAGGTGGTGCTGGGAAAAGGCGGGAAGACCCCAGAGAGGCCCCTTCACCGCCTTGAGGCTGTTCAGCAGAGTATCAGCTGGTGGTCTCCGCTCCCAGGACCCTCGGGCCCACAGCCTTCCTGGAGCCCCCAGGCAACTATTTTTGTTCTGATCTGGATCAGTGCAAGCAGAGAGGAAGGCGGACTCAGAGAGCAGTGTTCACACAGCTCGGGGGACAGTGGAGGCCTCCCCAAGGAGCTGAGTCTTGTAGGATGAGTAGGCAGAGGGCTGATGTCTCGCTCAGGAATCTAGGCCGCGACTGCTTGTGTGTATGGTAGAAACACATGTCACATGGCGAGGTCGTAAACAGCCTGGGGTGTGTGCTTTGCTGGCTGGAGGCAGGCTCTTTGGAGATATTCAGGGTCCTGAAGGGACTCGGCACTGCCCAGACCAGAGCGTGTGTGTGTGTGTGTGTGTGTGTGTGTGTGTGTGTGTGTTGCACACACTACGAGAAACAGCATAACACGAGCATGAAGAGCTCTGACTTCAGACCGGCAGGATTCAGGTCCTGGCTCTGCCACCCATCAGCTTAGGCAAGTTTCTTGTCCCTCTAGTTTTCCTCCCTATAAAATAGCCTTCTGTGCTGTCCAGCTGCGACGGAGGTGATGAGAACTGGTGTCCAGTGCCTGCCATGTCGTGAGCACTCACTCATGTGGAGGTGGTTCAACAGGACAGTTGGGCCGAGGGGTTCTCCATGGTCTAAGGACACCCCCAAGGGCTGGGTCTCTGTTCTCCCTCTTCCCTGCTTGGATTACATCCTGAGCCCTACTCCCTGGCCCCACTGTCGGGGGTGACATCAGACTACAGAGCAGCTGGCCAGACAATGGATCCATGGAGCCATGTATCCTAGGAGGCTGGAGGTGGGGGGAGGCGGAGGGTGGAAAAAGCCAAGCTACCCTGCCCCAGAGGCCCTGGGGGCTGGTCCAGAGACAGCTTGCATGGCAACAGATCTCCAGAGAGGTCAACAGAGAGATGGATCAGCGGGGGTAGGAGAGCCCAGTGGATGCTGGAAGGGGAGGAGTGAGTGTACAGTGTAGATAGGGAAGCAGGAGCCCTGACCTTGGGAAGGAGGCCTCAATCTCTCTGTGTCCGGTGACCAGGCTGGGGCCGCAGCTCCCTGATTTGACTGAGGAGGTGACCTCCCCAGTTGGCTGGCAGCCAGGCTCTGGGGACCCCGTCCCACCTTTACTGAGCACCTATTAGATGCCAGGCATTGGCCCGGGTCACGGAGGTAAAAGACTTAGGCTTGGGTTTGAGGACAGAAGAACAAAGGCCATGTATCAGATTGGAAGTTATTCTAAGCCACCGACTCCCTACGTGCCCATATTTTCTGAAACCCAAGTCAGCCTGGTCTGGATATACTCTGTGAGCAACAGAATAAGACATTTGAGGCCGAAACACCCTTGAACTGTTAAATCCAAAGCCCAGGAGGACAAGGGCAGGGCTTTAAGATCAGGGTGCCTGTTCTTGGCTAAGTAGCTGCTGAGGGAAGTCCCATCTGTGCCAGGCGTGTCTTCCTAAGCTTCCCAACTTTACAAGGTTAGTGGTGAGCAGGGCTGAGAGTCCCGTGTCTCTGTCAAGTAATCTTAGCACCCTCTAATTTACAGATGAGAACACTGAGGCCCAGAGATAACACATGAGTTGCCAGCCCCAGAGTGAGGCCCAGGCGGGCCTGACTCCACAGCGGGCGTTGTCATTCTGCCAGGTTGAGGCTGGTGTGTGACAGGGACCCCGGGGCTGGGCCCGTGGGTGGCCCATGGTCTGGTGAGAGGGAGCCCTGAGGTGGGAGCCCTGAGCCTCGCACCCCCCCCAGGCAAGCAGAAGTGTGACCTGGGCCCCTGATGTCCCTACCGCAGGGCTCAGGCCCCATGCTTGTACAGATGGAGTAAGGGGGAGGTGACAGGTGCTGGCGTGTGGACACTGGCCTCTCAGCCTTTACAGTGATGTCCTGGACCTTGGGCTCGAAGCAGGTGCAGTGGGATGTCCCCAGACTTCTGAGGGAGGTGGAGAGGCAGTTCCTACCCCCCACACACCTGATCCGAGCAGGGAGGGACTGTGGCTGCTGCCCACACCAGCTCAGTGGCTGGGTTTTGCGCCCGGTGTTCTCCCAATGGTGACTCGAGGAATACCCATTCCCCAGCCTCTGCTCTCATTCAGGGAGCAGCCCAGCTTCCCGCTCCCAGCCCCCTCCTCCTGCCCTTATTGCTGATGAAATGAGCCGGGCGGGGCCTGGCCTGGATTCCACCTTTGGGCTGGGGCCCAGGAAACCCTGGGCAAGTATGCAGGGGAGCGGTGTCTCTTGGAGACAGACAAACCACTGGGCATGCCATAGCTGCAGGCCCCAGGGGTGGGGAGCAGCCATGGACCTCCCTGGGGCCAAAGGTGCCTCAGTCCCCATCGTTGGAAGCGAGCCCCGTGCTCTGAACACACCCAGGCCTGTGACGCAGAGTTCTCCTGGGAGTAGGCCTCCCCCAGATGCCCCTGGGAAGTCCCAGCTGGCAGTATGCCCCCTTCTGTCCACTCCTGTCTCCTCTACCCTCTAGCCTCTGAATTCCACGCCACCTGACCCCTGCACAGTCATGATGGGGTGGGAGTGTCCAGATTACAAGTCAAGACACCTGGGCCTGGGCCCCGCCCCTTTCTGCCTCTGTGTCTTGGCAAGTCACCTTCCCCTGGCCTCAGCTGTCTTGTGCCTAACCACAGAGCTGCACTGAGCACCAGGTCAGGAGCCTTGGAGACACAGAATGGACCCGAGTATTAGCCATGTTCCTCAGTCAGCCCAAGAGGGTCCCATGGATCAGATACCCTCCTGTAAGTTCACCAAAGCAAGTGACACTGCCCCTCCTCTCCTCGTCAGCCCAAATGAAACAGACCAGAAGGGTTGTTGATACTGGGCGCTTTTAATTGGGGTCTTCCTCCCTATATTTGAGGAAGAAACAGGGTGCCCCTCGATGACCTTCTTCAGCCTTGGAAGGGCAGGGACAGAATAACGGGGCTGAGGAGGGAGTGGGGGCAGGTGCAGAGCTGACACTGGGGCTCCCAAATCCTCCGTCTCGCGGCGGGTGGCCAGGCCCACACAGGACGGCTGGAAACGCAAAAACTCACCCACGAGCCGCTGCGTCCCAGAAGCCTCCCTCTGGCCTCACCTAGAGCCTCCCTCAGGTCCCTGCAGGCTCCCGCGGCCACCGCCAGGTGGGAGCATTGAGCAACGTTCCTTTCCTTCTGGAGTCTGCCTTTCCCTTCTTCCTTCCTCCACAGCCTCCTCCCCTCCTGCTTTTTCTCTTCCTGTGTTCTCTTGCTCCCAAAACAGAGGCCGGAGCGTCTATCTGCTTCGTGTCCGAGGAAGACAGTGGCACATGCGCGCGCCTCGTCCATCTGCTGGGGACGCCCGCCCACTGGGAGGCCAGCCATGCTCTGCTGCAGGGACCTCGGGATGGGCGCATTTGCCTTGGGCACCATGACCAGCGACACATGTCTCTGTGGTCCCAGCACCCAGCAAGCGGGCAGAGTGTGTCCACTGAGCTTAACTAAGCAGAACTGAATCAACAAACCAGTCAGCCAAGGGGAGGAAACGTGTGTTCTGCTAGTGCCACGGTGGCCTCAGAGACAGGCTGTCCACCCCGGAAGGCCCCCGTCCCTGCAGCAGGCTGGACTCTGCCCCTGGCCTCCCACCGCCAGCAACCCCACCAGCAAGTGGCCTCTGCTGACCCTGTTCTAGGGGCAGTGGGGTGTGTGTCCCGTGAGCCTGGGGCCCTCCTCTCTCTCTCGCACTGCCCCTTTGGCAAGCCAGTCCCTCAGACTGCCTGTGACCAGCAGGCTGCAGCCATCGCTGGGACCCTGGCTGGGGGCAGGCGGCTTGGGAGGGCCAGAGGAGGCGCCAGCAAAGGGGGAGAAAACCCGAGCAGGCTGGTCATCGGGGGTGACTCACACGGGGCCGCTGGCTTCTCCTCGAATCCCCCTCAGCTGAAAGAGACACGGAGCCCTTATTGAAGCCACAGAACAGAAGCCAGTCTGAGACCCCCTGCTGGCTTTCTTTCCAACATGCTGATGGACGTCCCCCTGCTGGCCCAAGACTGTCTAATCTGACCTTGCCCAGTGGGCTGACTGAGGGGCACCGGAGGGTGGGTAGGCAGAGGGGGCCGGGGAGGGGTCAGGGAGGGACTGCGGAGGTGGGGGCGGGGGCTTCAGTGTAAGCCCAGGAGCTCCTTGAGGACGTCGCAGGTCTTCTTGTGCACGACCTCACGGAGCTTCCGGACCCGCCGGGCGCTGGACGCGCCCACGAAGCTGTCGGGGCGCAGCACGGCCATACCGCCGTCCACCTCCCCCATGAGGATGAGTGGGGTGTCCCCCGCCGTCACGTTGGGGCAGGGGCAGGCCCAGTCCACGTGCAGCAGCGTCACCTCCAGCGGCTCCCGGCCCAGGAACTTGAGGCCCATCTTCTCGTCCTTCAGGACCTCGTCCACCGTCACCAGGGCGCGGCCCGAGTCGGGCTCCTCGGTCAACTCAGACACCCGGCCCAGGATGACAAAGTCGCTCCGGCAGAAGCTGGTGACGAGCTTCTGCCGCGGCTTGCAGGCCCGGCAGCGCTGGTTCCCGCGAGGGAAGGGGCACGACTCCTCGCAGGCCTCGCGGCTCTCGAAGTTGTTGCCGTTGCCCTCGCAGCCGCCGTAGACGAAGGACTGGCACTGGCCGGTCTGGCTGTTGTAGGCCCAGCGGGGCGCATAGGCCTTGCAGGGGCCCTGCAGGGCGGGCAGGCTGCACGTGGCCAGCGGCCCACTCATGCAGGCCAGCACGCAGGCCTCGTAGGTCTCGAAGTGGTTGAGGTTGCGGTGGCAGTGGCCGAAGGTGAAGGTGAGGCAGTTGTTGGCCTGGGCGTCGAAGTGCCAGCGGGTCTGCTCCTCGCCACAGTCCTCGCTGTCGGGGGCCTTCAGGCACTCGGCCGCCGGGAAGGCCGTGCTGTTGGGGCTGTTCTCCGAGGTGACCACGGCCTGGCCCCCCCGGACCACCGACAGCGGGAAGTCGACCCTCAGGACCCCGGCGGCGTTCCGGGCCGTGCAGGTATAGATGCCGGCATCCTGGGGCTGGGCATTGTAGATGACCAGCTGGGCGATGTTGGTGACCACCACGTTGCCACGCACGTGGTTGGGCCGCATGACCACGTTCTCCCGGTCCTCCAGTTGCTTCTCCCAGGTGATCTCAGGCCGCGGCCGGCCGGTCACGTCGCAGAGGAAGCTCACCGTCTCACCCACGGTCACTGACTGGTGCGCGGGGTGGTTGAGCAGGGCCGGGGCCGCCACATCCAGCCCGGGGGTCTCCGGGGAGGCCGTGGTGGGGCGCACGGTGGTCTCAGGCGGCGGGGGGCTGGTGTTGGGCCAGGTGAAGTGGTAGCGGCAGGTGACCACGGCCAGCGTGATGCCCTTGGAGCAGGCCTCGGCGTCCATGTAGCAGCGGTTGTAGTAGGTGAGGCCGTCAGAGGCGCAGGTGAAGCTGGGCTCCTTCTCACAGCGGTCCTTGCACTTACACACGGGCTGGCCGTCCCAGATGTCGCACTCGGAGCCCTGCTGCAGACACATGAAGTGGTCACACGTGGCTTCCTTGGGCATGCCCACCGGGCCCTTCTTCCCGTTCACGTCCATGTAGCGGGCCGCCACGCAGCTCTTGGTCCCACACACATTGGGACAGCACTTCTCAAAGGTCTCACACTCCTGGAAGAGCCCGAGAGAGAGACCTGAGCGGGGAGCTGATGGAAGGAGGGGGCTCCTACCCTACCCCACAGTTTGTGGGCAGGGGAACTAACGTGTGCTCACCATCCAGTGTGAGCAAACTACTTGATAAGAATAACAGCTAATGCAGCCAGGTGCGGTGGCTCATGCCTGTCATCCCAGCACTTTGGGAGACTGAGGCAGGAGGATCCCTTGAGGCCAGGAGTTTGAGACCAGCCTGGGCAACATAGTGAATCTCATCTCTACAAAAAAATTAAAACATTAGCCGGGCAGGGTGGCATGTGCCTACAGTCCCAGCTACTCAGAAGGCCGAGGTGGGAGGATCACTTGAGCACAGGAGTTGCACTCTGCAGTGAGCTATTATCATGCCTGGGCAACAGAGCAAGACCCTGTCTCTTTAAAAAAAGAAAAAGTAGTAACAGCTAATGCATACAGAGTATCCATATGTGCCAGGCCCCCATCTAAGAGCCTGACCTCTGTCAACTTACTATGTGCATCACCAACCCAAGGTGGGTACAACCATTATCCCTACTTTACAGATGATGATGACTGAAGTAGAGAGATGATGACCCAAGGACACAGGGTTAGCAGACTGGGAAGATGAGGACCCAGACCTCTTAGAGGGGAAGTTTTCCTACCACCATTTTCCAGATGAGAACTCAGGCTCAGAGACGTGATCCCCAAGTTCACAGAGACGGGAAGTGGCAGAAAAGGGCTCCAAGCCCCTGGAGGGTGGGATCCCAAACAGCATTTTTTTCTCTCTCTTTTTTTTTTTTTTGAGTTGGAGTCTCACTCTGTCACCCAGGCTGGAGTGCAGTGGCATGCTCACGGGCACTGCAGCTTTGACCTGCTGGGCTCAGGCAATCCTTATGCCTCAGCCTTCCAAGTAGCTAGAACTATGGAACCATACCCATCTAATTTTTTGATATATTGTAGAGACAAGGTCTCGCCAAGTTGCCCAGGCTGGTCTCGAACCCCTGGGCTTAGGCAATCCTCTCGACTTGGCCTCCCAAAGTGCTGGGATTACAGACTTGAGCCACTGTGCCTGGCCTGGTGTTTTTTCTTCTACATCATACAGTTACCACAAATGAGGTCTAGTTTGAACCCGTGAGGCTGCTTTTCTGTCTTTTTTCTTTTTCTTGAGTTGGGGTCTCATTCTGTCACTCTGACTGGAGAGCAGTGGTACATTCATAGCTCCCTACAGCCTCAGTCTCCTGGGCTCAGGCAATCCTTGCGCCTCAGCCTCCAGAGTAGCTGGGACTATAGGTATGCACCACCACACCCAGCTAATTGATTGATTTTTTTTTGTATAGACAAGGTGTTGCCACGTTTCCCAAGCTGGTCTTGACCTCTTGGCCTCAAACAGTCCCCCTGCCCCAACCTCCCAAAGTGCTGGGATGACAGGAGGGAGCCACTGCATCCAGCCTTGTCTTTTTTCCATTGGGGTGAGGATGTTCTGCTGACTTGAAGAGGCCACACCAGATGCTGAGAGGCCAACCCTCTGGGACAACTGTTTGAGGCTGTCCCTACTTCTCCTCCCTGCAAGGAAACCAATACACATCAGGGACAGGGGCTCTGAGAGGGCCCAGATGCACCCAGGGCCAGGAGTAAGGGCCAGTGTGTCAGGCCCAGGTCACCAGGTCTCATGGCCATGGGCTGTACTGGACCCAGGTGCTCAGCGCCGGGTGGGACATTTCATGGGAAAAGCAGCAAGAAAAAAAGTCCCCTTGTGTGGCAAAGGTCAGCGGGGACTTGCCAGGCCGTAATCCCTTCTGATTTTGTGTGGAGCCACGTAAGGCATAAGTTTAATTCCTCGAAATTAGCAGCGTGCTCCTGGAGCCAACAGAACAAGGGCTTCACGTGGTGTGTTCGACAATAACACGTCGCACCCACTGGGCAGGCAGGCGGCGTTCCTAATCCTCCACCAGGTAGTAACTCCGTGAATTGCTTCCCGCCAGGGCTGGCCTCTTGTCATTCCAACGTTTATTTCAGTCTCTTTGACATTCCTCATCAGCTAAGAGGGGGAGAACGCCCCCCCCAGGCTGCGTGGAGCTGCCTGCTTGACTTGTTTACTGTTCAGCCCCTTTCGGCTCAGAATGGGGACTTTGTTTTGCAGCCCTCGTTCGGCATCAGCCCCCAGGCCACACCAAGTGAGGCTTTGGGACAGGATGGGCAGCTCTCAGAGCTGGAGTCTGAGGGAGAGAGAGACCCCACGGGACCTGAGGTCAGGAGGGGGTGTGGAGCACTTGGCCCAGGAAGCTCCTGCAGGTCCCTAGAGGGTCAAGAAAGGCTGGATCCTAGGGGGTGGGGAGAAGGTGTTTCTGGGCACAGGAAACCCAGAGGGATTTTCGCTCACTTTTGCTTAAGGAGCCAACACATCTCCCGTAGGCTGTCGGAATCCCTAGCCCCACACAGGTGCCTTCTCCCCAGTCACACAATGTCAGCCAGAGTCTTTCCCCAAGCCCCACCTGATGCATCAGGCCAACCCGTGCCAGGGGAACAGGCTTCCCTGCAAACGTAGGCAGCGAATGGCCCGACCCCAGCTGGAAGAGTACAGCCGCCGCTCCTCCCCACTTCTGATCTCCCTTTCCCTCAGCATCGCCACTGCCCACGGGCAGCGTCTGGCCTGAGAATTGCCCCCTGGGCACTGTGAGGCAGAGGCCGCTGTCGCCAGGGCAGCCCTGTGCTCTCCTGTGGTTAACCAGACAGCTGAAGGAGCACCAGGGCCTCTCGTGCTCCCTGGGGACACCCAGAGCCCCAGAAGACTCTGTGCTGCCCTGGGAGCTGGCCAGGCCGGGCAGGAAGTGGCTCTGCCTGGAGCAGGTAGGTGCGGGTCTCGCAGGCCTGGAGGGAGCGAGGACAGGAAAGGCCCTCAGGAATGTCTCAGGAGCTGAAAGGGAGGTGCCCAGGGACCGGCCCTGCCCTGCTGCAGTGTCCTCTCGTGGGGAGCAGAAGGCAGGACCGAGGAATCTGGGAGGCTGAATGTTGGTCCCCTTCCTCCCAGAGGCGCCCAAGCATCCTTTCAGAGCTGTTCCTGCCTGGCCTGCCGTCAGCCTAGTCAGCTCTCGGAGTCAGGGTCCCGATGCCTGCGGAGGCGGCCCAGAGGTCAAGGAGACCTCAGCTTTGTTGTCAGACATGAGCTCCAAGCCCTCTCTTCCCCCACCAGCCATGGCACCTGTGTCCTCCCGGCACCACCCTGTGAGTCCACACGCTCACCTATGAACAGGCCGATGCCCACTGTGCCGACGTGCCATGCCAATCAGTCCTCACTGCATGCCCGGCACAGTCTGGCCCGTCGCAACCCTGGCCAACACACAGGAGGAATCCTCGGACTCCCACTCCTGATGAACTTGGCCATCACTCCGCCTCTTCTTCCAGGCCCCGGAGTTCACAGGCAGGCCTTGTGCCCTGCCTCTCTCCAGGTGGACAGGGCCCATGCTCCTTCGAGTTCCTGGGCCCTGAGGGCACCCCCGAGTCGCCAGCACGTCACAGCTGCCGCCCCCTCCCTCACACCCTCACAGGGTCCCTCTGGGCTCCTGGACCCCACTCACCTGATCCGTCTCACACTCCCGCTTGCAGGTGCTCTGTGCATCCACCCAGAGGTTGGGGTTCATGTCGTTGGGGCAGATGCCTGCGTGGGAATAGCGGATGGGTGGCAGCGTCTGGCCTCGCGGGGCCACCCCGAGCAGCAGCAGCAACACCGCCACCTGCTCCCAGCGGGACCAGGACCGGCGGCAGCCCAGGGCCCACATGGTGCGGTCTGTGGCAGCCAAGACCTCCCGGGTGGCAACGCCAGGGGCCCTCTTCTCCGGGGGGCTGGGCACACCTGGCCTCCCCGCCCGGGCAGGTTTCCTTGCTGAGGTTGAGAGGCCGCAGACGCCGTGGCTGCCTCCACAGTCGGTGCAGCCTGCCCGGCTGTGTGGCTTCTGATCAAAGAAAGGTCTTTGGAAGGAAACTCCCTCTCCTGAGTGTGCAGGGAGAGGACCCGCGGCAGGGGCCCCGAGCCTGGATTTATATCCTGGGCGCTCCACCCGAGTGGGAGCGAGCTAACCTGATGCCTGTCACAGGCGGGCTGCTGGCGCCTCTGTCCCGTGGCTGATCACAGACTTATTGCAGAAGGGGAAGAAAAAAAAAGCTGGAAGCAGTTTAGGCGGCGTATCTGGCACGGTGGGACACCTGCTTGTTTTTGACTCCAGGAGGCCTTTAACCCCTTCGAGGGCCAGAAATGGCATGTGCTTTGGGGGAGCCGGCTCCCACACGAACGCTCCCTGGGAAGGCGGGTTTGTTTCCCTTCCCTCCACCTCCTTGGGGCTGGGCCCCCTCCTCCCTGGCGGCCACCTTTAAAGAACACACAATCGCTTGTTACGAGGAGGGACCTGCAGCCGCCGGTTAGCATCGCCCGGCTCGATAGTACATCTGAGAGCAAATGACGTGGAAAAACAACAAGTTCACGGCCATTCCAGGGCGGCTAGAGCTGCGCCGGGCCCTGTAAGCTGACTCCCGCCCCGGCCCCAGGTCCCTTGGTGGGGGGTGTGCGCGGGGACAGCTCCATGTCTCCGTGTCCCAGGCAGTTTGCGTCTTATGTTCCAACTTCGGTGACTTTCCCCCAAATCATCCCAGAGACACATACCGGATAAGCTCCGGCTCCCCCGGCTGCTGGGACGGATCACATTCCTCGCTCCTCCGTCCACACACTTGTCGGCTCCAAGAAACCTCCGCGGTCACGGTGTCTCCAATCCTCTGCACGGCAGAGCCGCCCCCCCCCACCGCAGAAGACCACGGTGGCCGCTCTTCGGGGACTCCCTCTGAGCGCCAGGCACTTTGCAGACAGTGTCTCGCCACCCCCCCCCAGAGGAGAAGGTCTGTGGTCGAAGAGGGCAAGCGACTTGCCCAAGGTCACACGCAGTAAACAGTGACAGTGCCACCGTGGCTCGCGTGTCCTGGGTTCTTCATTCCGGCAGGTTCTCTCTCCGCACCACCATCTCATTTAATCCCCATGGCAAACTCCATTTTAGCTTCAAGGAAAGACGCACAGAGAGGCTAAGCCACTTGCCCGTGTCACACAGCGACACCACCATTTCACAGGAAATGGGGACACCAGCTTGCTGGGTGTGGGCAGGGGCCTTTTAAAGCCACCCCTCCCCCATCCATCTGTCAGAACTGCTGTCAAGGCACAGCCCAAAACTCTGGTTTTTACAGACTGGACAAGAAAATGTTGAAACATCAGGGGCTATATTTGTGGAGGGGCCGGGAAGAGAGCCAGAATCTGCCAGGGGCCGGGGGAGATTTCGCTCCCTTTGGGCAGGAAGTGGCTTGGATCTAGGATGCCACGGCACGGCCTGCAGTCTGGGGTGTTTTTGTGTTGGGGGGTGATCCTGGGGGTGGGGGGTCGGAGGTGGGACGGATAAAGTCTTGGAAGAGAAGTGCCACAAAGAATTTAAGGAGCTGCCCCTGTCCCGGGGACAGTAGACTGGGGGTCCTGCACACGTCAGAACCAGAAGGGGTCTCGAAGGCCCTCAGCAGTGCGCTCGTCTTACACATGGGGATACTGAGGCCTGAGCCCAGGCTTCTCCTTCCCCCAGTTCACCTTCGCCTTCAGGAACATCACTCACCGTCTCATGAGACTGTAAAAGGCGGCACGGCCCTTCCTTCCACCTCGCAGACTGCCTGAGCTGAGTCCTTGCCACCGTGTGGGTCATTCTGCAAGATTTGTCTTTTCTACTTATGTCAAATTGCTCATGAAGGGTGTCAGATCCTAATCCTCTAAATTATTGGAATCAACTTCCCCTCGAGGCCGGTCCCGGTAATGAAGCCAGGCAGCGGGCGACGCCGGCTGCTCTGAATTCCCTGTAATTTCCTAAACCCATGTTCCAGCTGCTCCGAGCGGGCCCTTCCCGCAGCCCTGGAGCAGACGTGGCTGGCACAGCCTCCTTTGATATCACAGAGAGAAATGGACAGTGACACGTGTCTAAGCAGGACCGAGGAAAACGGTCACAACCCCATTATGGGAGGACAAGGGGAGAAGGCTGATTTCTGGGGAGTCCCTTGAGACTACTAGAGGCCACAGGGGAGATTGGAGGGATAAGGGGAGGGGAGACACACAGTAGAGGTGGGGGCGGTGGGGGAAGAGGCGGTGAGGCAGGGGCACCTGTCCGTCCCACCCCCACTGTTGGAGCTGACGGAGAAAGCCCCCAGCCCATCCTGGTCCTGTCAGGAGCCACGGGTGTCTCTCCTTCCTGGGACTCCAGTCCTGATTCTGCTCTGAGAACTCTGCACCCCGGGAAGACCGGGGCCTTGATCACTCTGACTCTCCCTCTCAGCCTTTCCAAGTCTCCCACCAAAACACAGCCCAGAATAACAAATAACATCTGATAGGGCCCTATACCCACACTGCATCTTCACCTGCACCATCTCTGCTGGCCCCCTGGCAGCTCCAGTGGGGAGCTCCATCGTGCGGGAGAGGAAACCGAGTCACAGAGGTTAGGCTGGGCCCACCTAGGGTCCCACGCCCTCGCCGCCTGACCCCAGGCCTGTCTCTTTACATGCCCCGTGCAAGCCTCCAGCCCCTCCAGAAAGCCCCCCTTCAGCTTCTGCTGGCCGCCCCACCCCACCGGCTTGTTTATAAGCTGCTCTGGGAGTGCTTTGAAGTCCTCTGTGCCCCTCCCTCCCAGAGGCCCTCAGGTCTGGCTCCCTCTCCTGTCCGTGTCTGTGGGTGTGACTGTCTCCTTCACTTGTCTGGTGGGTGGTGTGGACCCCACCCTCCCCAAACCCAAAGTGGCTAAGGCAGGCCTTGCTGGGACGACTCAACAGCCCATTCCCGCCAGGCCTGCCCCACCGAGTCCGCCAGGGGTAGAGCCTGGGCTGGACCTGGGGTGGTCTGGCTGGCCTGGGGGTGTCCCCTGCCTTTCACTCTTTCCCCGAGGACGTTGGGCACAGCTCAGTCTCTTGCCACTCTGGGGGAGAGGGCAGGGCTCTGACTTGTCCCAGAAGAGTCTCCTCTGGCCGCCACTGTTGTCAGAATGTGGAGGGCCACAGACCCTTCACACCCTCCAGGGTGTGTTCAAGACCTGCCACGGCTGGAAGTCACCCCCAGACAGTGAACTCTGGGTGACCCTTGACCACAGGTTTGCCCCCAAACATGCAACTCCTGAGCCATTAGGGTTTTGACAAGACAACGCAGCTGACTCACCGTCTCCCGAATCAGCCAGCAACCCCCATCCACACACGTGTTGGGCACCCACCGAGACGCCATGGCAGCACCTCAGACACCATGTCGCTCAGCACAGACCAACCTCTGCCCTCTCAGGGCTGGAATGAAGAGCCCTGCTCTGTGCCAGCTCCCTCTGTCTCTGTTTCTTTCCCCAAATGGTTTTTTAAAGCACCTACTGTGTGCTGAGTTCTGAGCACATGGAGATCAACAATGATCTTTGCCCATAGAGGGCATAGCCTCGGCCAGAAAACAAACATGAGAAAAACAATGGCGAGAATAGTGAACACTGGGTGGGGGTCCTTCTGGCGCTGGGGAGGAGGGGGAAGGGAGAGGCCTGGGGTTTGCTGTTGCACAGACTTGACATTGGGTGGGGCCTGAGCCCGAGCAGAAGGCTGCGAGCACTAGAGATGAGGCCAGTCCCTAAACCTTTCCTTGGAAAGGCCTGGCCACAGCACCGCCTCCCGGCCAAGGCCCTCCCTCCACTCTGAAAAGGGGAGGTGAAGGAGTCGGCAGGTTTTGGAGCCAGGGTGGGGGTGGGAGATATCTGCCAGGCCTGCAGACTCTGCACAGGGTGGCCCAGCAACGTTACACCAGCAACCCACTCTGGTCTACCCTGCTTGGGCCCCAGACCTGAAGCAGTCACAGTTTCTCCCAATGGCTGGGGGAGGTCAACCTGCTGGGAGCCTTCCTGGTCTGGTCTTGGTCTTAAGCATGTCTGGGGAAGGAGAAAGATTTGAGGGGCAGGAATCGGGGTGCTCAGCCCAGGCTGCCTCCACTAAAGGCTGCGATTTGTCAGCCCCAACCCAGGGAATTCAATAAAGCTAGCTCATTACCCAGCTGGGGACCCCCTGCCCGTGCGGCCTCGGGCCTGGGTTACATTACAGGGCTGTGTGAACTCTCCCCTCCGAGCGAGGCTGCACTGGGCCTTGGAATAATTATGGGGCCTCAGCAGATGGCGGAGGCCGACGGGGGAGGCCTTCAGCTGCGGGACACGTGACTCGCCAGCGTCCGTGTGGAACAGGACGCGGGAGGGTCCTTGCTGAGCCTGGGGCGGGGGGCCAGCACTGAATGAAGAGCTGAGTATTGCCAGGCTGGCACGGGTGGGGCATAGCCCAGGCCCAGGGGGGCTATGGCTGCACCCCTGGAAGCTAGAGTATCAGTGTCTGAGGGTATAGGTGTGTCATGAAACAAGAACAGGGGGTACACTTCTGGCACAGCACGATCCGGGGCTCCTTGGAGTGTGCCAATGTCTTCCCGGAGGATTTGGGTTCTGTGTCAGGCTCCTCGCCTGCCAGGGAAGCCCTGAGGTGTCTGCGTTGGGCTTCCTGGGCTCTCAGCTCGGTTCGCCATCAACCCACGGCGAGACCCCCTCTGTTTCCCCATCAGAGGCCCCTTCCACCCGCCTCTGTGATCCCACGTCCTGATTTCTCCGGCTTTGCCTTGGTGGAATCAGCTTCAAAAAGCCCCTGCAGCTGTCAGCCAAGACAAACACGGGAGTGCAGAAGCAGAAGGCAGAAGGCCGTGAGGCTGTGGGGCCGCCGGCCGGGCTGGCTCTTCCGCTGCTCTGCTGGGGAGAGCCAGGGCGGATCTTCCCCAGGCCTGGGGGAGCTGAGGAATGCTTCAGCCGGAGGCCCGGCCTCCCTCCAGCGCTGGCCTCCCCCATCCTGAAAGCTCCTCTGGCCACTCGACTCTCCGCACTCTTGAGGCCCCCGGCCTCCCTGCTTTGCTCCTTTCTTCCTGCGGATGGGAGGGACACGAGAGGGTCTGAGGCTCGTGGTCTCTCTCCTTCCCCGCATGCCGCTGAGCTCAGGGACACATGTTCTCTGAAGCCAAACGCAGCCCTAAGGTTCACTCCAACAGAACAAAATGTGCAAGCCTGCATGGGGCTGAGAAACAGGGCTTTTTTTTTTGTCCTGACTGACCATGAGTTCAAGACAAAGATGTGTGGCTTAAAGATGGCTTCCCCTGCCTTCAAGATGAGGGCCAGAGCATTTACCTAGAGCACCTTGAAGTTCTGTCTCAGTTTACTTCTCCAGTTCTATCATTCATCCCTCTCATTCTCACACTCGGGAAGCTGCCATGTTGCTCTCTAAAATTTTTTTGGAGTTGGAGTCTCACTCCATCACCCATGTTGGAGTGCAGGGGCACGCTCACAGCCACCCCAGTGTGGACCTACTGGGCTCCGGCGATCCTTTGGCCTCAGCCTTCCAAGTAGCCAGAACTACAGGCGAGCGCCACCACACCCGGCTAGTTTTTTGATTTATTGTAGAGACGAGGTCTCGCTAATTTGCCCAGGCGGGTCTCGAACCCGTGGGCTCAGGCAATCCACTCGCCTTGGCCACCCAAAGTGCTGGGATTATAGGCATGAACCATCGCACCTGGCATCTGTCAGATCTTTAAAAGTTCTACACAGTCTTCCCCCTTCCACCTCTCTCATAGACGTTGTCCTCTCACATGACTGTTCTCCCTCTTCCCGGCCGGTTCTATCTTCTGGCCGACGGCTTCCTGACCCATCTCGGAAGCTACATCTCACAGAGGGCCTTCCTGACCTCAGAGGGTGAGGAGGACCAAAGCCGCATCCTATTTGGAGGCTCCTGGTATTGCTTGTAAATGGTAAAGCAAAACAAAATAAAAAGCCACAACTGGGTTAAAAATGTAGGCAGTTTAAATGTTCAATGTAATGGGTTAAATGGTGGCTTCCTCCAGAAACATGTTTGTGTCCTGACCCCCAAAACCTGTGAATGTGACCTTGTTTGGGGAAAGGGTCTTTGCAGATGAATTACGCTAAGGATCTTGAGATAAGATCATGCTAAAATATCTAGGAGGGTCCCAAATCCAATGACAGGTTGCCGCAGCCCGTGCGGCTGTCTTGAGGGTCCTGAGAGAGAGCGGCAAGAGATTAAGACACAGACCGCACCTCATCAACAAGGGTACCTGCACAATGTATACTTGTATACCTAATCCTTAACTGTACCCTACAATTTTAAAATAAAAAATATGTATATATAAAAAAAGACACAGACACTGAGACATAAAGAAAAGCTGGGGCCAGGTGGAACACTATCCTCTGATGGAGAAGTGGCCCCAAACTAGCTCAGCATGTTTATTTTATCAAGTACAAAGAAAGTTGGAAGGGGTTTAAGGTTTGTGAGGGAGTTATAGTGGAATTTTGTTGTTACCTAAATGGCAGGTTGCTTCGCAGTTATCTTGTTGTAGCTAAGACTTTATCTGTACTATGTGTACCCAGATGTGGTGGGCATTTGAGACGTCATTTTGTGTAGCAGCCTGCATCCCCTGCCTTTGGCTAGGATGCAGAGCTATCAAGCGAGAGCTTGTCTTCGCTTGGGGCCTTTACTCAAGACCTGTTACAGTGACAACGCTCGTCTGCTCCCCACATCACATCCACTCCTGACAACAGGTGTCTTTATAAAAGGCAGAGGGAAGGCTGGGCACGGTGGCTCATGCCTGTAATCCCAGCACTTTGGGAGACTGAGGCGAGAGGGCTGCTTGAGTCCAGGAGCTTGAGACCAACTTGGGCAACATAGCGAGATTTCATCTCTACAAAAAATTATTAAAAATTACCTGGGTGTGGTGGCATGCACCTGTAGTCCCAGCTACTCAGGAGGCTGAGGTAGAAGGATTGCCTGAGCCCCAGAGGACAAAGCTACAGTGAGCTGTGATTGTGCCACTGCACTCCAGCCTGGGCAACAGAGTGAGATCCCCAACTAAAAAGAAATAAACGGTGGGCCGGGCATGGTGACTCAAGTCTGTAATCCCAGCACTTTGGGAGGCCTGGGCAAGAGAATTGCCTGAGCCTGCGGGTTTGAGACCAGCCTGGGCAACTTGGCGAGACCTTGTCTCTACACTAAATCAAAAATTAGTCAGGTAATTTTTGTAGTAAATACAGGTAGTGCATGCCTGTATTTCCAGCTACTTGGAAGGTTGAGGCAGAAGGATTGCCGGAGCCCAGCAGGTCAATGCTGGGGTGCTGTGAACGAGCCACTGCACTCCAGCCTGGGCTATGGAGTGAAACTCCAACTCAAAATAATAATAATAATAATAAAATAAATAAAAGGCAGAGGGAAACTTGAGACACAGAAGAGGAGAAAGCCAGTGAGATGGAAGCAGAGATTGGAGTGATGTGGCCACAAGCCAGGAACACCTGAGCCACTAGAGACAGAAAAGGGCAAGGAAGGTTCTCCCCTGGAGCCTTTGGAGGGAGCATATTCACCCACAACTGCTAGATGATACCTTTGTGTTGTTTTCAGCCAAGTTTGTGATCCTCTGTGACAGCAGCCCCAGGAAATGAATACACCTGCCTACAATGCTCCAGTGGCCTTTCCTGGGCATGACTAAATGGAGCAACGCCCCGACCTGCCCTTTTTTATCCCTCCTCAAAATCCTCAGCGAGTTGCCTAGTAAGAGTGAGTTCTCTTTTCTGACTAGCTAAGATTGATGTTGCTTTACTCTTTAACAGAAATTGAGGGTTAAGATGGTCTCAGAGTAAAGGCGCACAGTAGGATGTGGTGACCAGAGCAGTGGAGTACTGAATTCCACCACTGGGAACCTTGATCTGTCCCATGGGGTGGGGCACAGATGATGTGGGGCATGCAGGCACTGAAGGAGGGGCTGAGATGAGCCGAGTTCACCTCTACTCTGTGATTCTCAAAAAGAAAATTCTTCTGTGGCTGGGGCTTTCAAATGTTTTGACTGCAACACCTAGTAAGAAATACATTTCTCATTGTGATTCAGTATGGATAGTCATATGAATAACAAAAACAAGTTTTACAAAGTCACAGCTGCTCTTTCTGCATGTGGTACACCCTTTAGAATCCAAGAGTTGAAGATCACTTGGGAAGGTTGGGAACAAAGAATGACCAGGGGCTTGGGGTCGTCTGTTGTCTCCATCAGAAAGTTCAAAGTTGCCGGATACAAGATTAATATACAAATGTCGATTGCTCTCCTTTATATGAGCAGTGAGCAGCAAGCAATTGGAATTTGAAATTAAACAGACAAAACCATCTACAGTAACATAAAAAATAGTTATAAATCTAAAATATAAGATCTATATGTGAAAAACTATAAAACTCTGATGAAAGAGATCAAAGGAAATCTGAATATATAAAGAGATGTTCCGTGTTCATAGACCACATGATTTAATATTGTCAAGATGTCAGTTCTTCTCAACTTGGGCTATACATCTAATGCAATCCCAATCAAAATTCCAACAAGTTGGCTGGGTGCCATGGTTCATGCCTATAATCCCAGCATGTTGGGAGGTTGAGGCAAGAGGATTGCTCTAGCCCAGGAGTTTGACATCAGCCTGGGCAACATAGTAAGAAAAAAAAAGGAAAGAATAAAAAAAAAAAAACAGCAAACACAATACTGAAGATGTTGGAAGATGACATTGCCTAACTTCAAGACTTACCATATATAAAGCTACTGCGATCAAGACAATATGGTATTGGTGAAAGAACAGACACATAATCAATTAAACAGGATAGAAAGCTCAAACATAGGTTCACACAAATATAGTCAACCGATCTTTGACAAAGGAGCAAAAGTGATTCAATGGAGAGAGGATATTCTTTTCCACAACGGTGCCTGGGCCAACTAGACATCCATATGCAAAAAAGAAAAAGTCTAGGCATAAGAGTCCTTACATCATTCACCAAAATTAACTAAAAATGGATCAAAGAGCTTAATGTCAAAACAAAAACTACAAAGTTTCTGGAAGATACCACCAGAGAAGATCTAGATGACCTTGAGTTTAGAAATGAGTTTTTGGATCCATGATCAAAAAATCAGGAAGTTTCTTCTGCTGCAAAAGACATTGCTAAGAGAATGAAAAGACAAACCATAGACTGGGAGAAAAATATTTGCCAAACACGTCTGATGAAGAACTTGTATCCAGAATGTATAAAGAACTCTCAAAACTCAATACGAAAATAACCCAGTGAGAAATGGGCAAAAGATTTGAACAGGCACTTCACCAAAGTAATTACACGAAAAGATACTCAACATCATTAATCATCAGGGAAATGCAAATTAGAACTACGATGAGATATAATTATACACTAATTAGATGGTAGAAGTTGAAAAGCCTGGCCACACCAAGTGTTGGCAAGATATGGAGGAACTGAAACGCTCAAACATGTGGGAAAATGAATGTATTTGGTACCATTGTAAAATGGCACAATCACTTAGTAAAACAGTTTGCTTCTTAAAAAGTTGAGAAGGCCAGACGTGGTGGTTCAGGCCTGTAATCTCAGCACTTTGGAAGGCCGTGGAGGGAGGACCACTTGAGACTGGGAGTTCGAGACCAGCCTGGGCAACATAGCGAGACCCCATCTCTACATAAAATTTAAAAATTAGCCAAGCATAGTGATACATACCTGTAGTCCCAGATACTCAAGAGGCTGAGGCAAAGGATTGTTTGACTCCAGGAGTTCAAGGCTGTGGTGAGCTATGATTGTGCCACTGTACTTCAGCATGGATGACAGAGCCAGACCCTGACTCTTTTTTTTTGTTGTTAGAGTCTCATTCTTTTTTTTTTTTTGAGAAAGCAGGACTTGTTGAGGGACAGAAAAACTCCAGCAGTGGGAGGGAACCCCAGGGGTTTGCCAGAGTCTCACTCTTGTCGCCCAGGCTGGAGTACAGCGGCACACTCATGGCCACCACAGCCTCGACCTGCTGGGTTTAGGTGATCCTTCTGCCTCAGTCTTCCAAGTAGCTGGAACTACAGATGCACGCCACCACACCCGGATAGTTTTTGTGATTTATTGTAGAGATGAGGTCTCACCAAGCTGCCCAGGCTGGTCTTGAACCCCTGGGCTCAAGGCAATCCTCTCGCCTCGGCCTCCCAAAGTGCTGTGATTACAGGCTGAGCCACTGCACCCAGCCAAGACCCTGACTCTTAAAAAATAAATAAATTAGTAATAATAAAAGTTAAGAAGTTAAACATACACCTACCATTCTACTCCAAGAAAAATGAAAGGAACCATCTGTACAAAACTCGGACATGAATGTTCAGAGAGCAGCTTTCTTTGTAACAGCCAGAAACCAGAAACAACATCCAAGTTCCTCAACAGGGGACTTTTTAAACAAATTGCAATATATCCATACAGTAGAATACCGCTTGGCGATAAAAAGGAATAAACTACTGATGCGTGAAGCAATACGAATGAGTCCTGCTGAATGAAAGAAAACAGATCCGAGAAACAACACTTGACATGTGTGCAGATTGTCAGTTACACATCAGTGAATCTGTGTGTTTTTTTCAAATGTCAAACCCCGGCCTCATCTACAAGACCCTGCCTTTTCTGACCCCTTCCAGACCTCCGGTCCTCCTTTCCTCCAGTCTCCCATCCGTCTGCTCCTCGTGGCCCTTCCATCTCAAACACGAGAGGTGTGTTCTTACCTGGTCTTTTGTACATGTGTTCTTTCTGCCCAAAGAGCTCATCCCATAATGGTCTCTTCTATTCATCCTGTCTCAAAGACTTCTCCCACCTCCTTGTCCGTTGTTGTCACACCTTCTTACACGTCACGGGACAGTCTCGCCCCCGCGCCCCTCCTGCTTTATTTTCTCCCTAGCACTCACCGTTGTATCTGTGGAGTATCTTTTGGCTGCAGAAACAGTCATGGAACACCCACCCAAAGCATCTCACATGTCCAGGGATTCAAGGTGGCCTCAGGGTGGTGGCTTAGTTTAGCAGCTCAGCAACACCAGGGTGTCAGGTCAGCCTTTCTGTGAGTCTCTTGACAGTCTCCTTGTGGTCACAAAGTGACTACTGTGATTCCAAATGCTGTCATGACATTGTTCAAAGGCAGGAAGAAAGACAGGATGTGGCAGAGGTCATTAGTGCACACCAACTATCCCACGTGCTTCCCACCTGCTTCAACCTTCCTTTCAGGTCGGGTGAAGCCATGTAACTAGCTCCGGCCCATGGATTGTTGTTGAGAGCAATGTCGTTGGTGGGCAGAAGCCCCTAGCAGGGACTCAAGGTCTCCATGGCCTGCCTGATCCAAGCTTGCATGCTGGTATTTGCTGATGCCTCCAAACTCCTCGCTCTCCACACCACCATCAGTTTTAAGGGTGATGGGGTGTATGAGCTACAGATGATGGGAAGGACAAGCGGTTGGTTTGCCCGGGAATCTGTCAGACTGTAAGGCATGCTCTCAAGTTAGAATTTCTAGTCCTAAGGTGAGTAGTTACGGACAAGCTCTAGCAGTATTCCTATGGGAAGTTCTTCCCAATGTGGCCTGAGGCACTCACCTCTGGCTCAACAGCGCCAACTTAGGCGTCATGGGGTATTCAACATGGCCGCCAGTCCCCTTCCACTCCATGGACAGAGAGATGGCCTGCGTGTCGTCTTCCCTTGACTCTGGCTGGTCCTGTAATTGACTTTGGTCCATAGCATGTGGCAGAACTGGGACTTTCAAGTCAGGCCTTAAAGATCACAGCTTTCACATTCGCCCCTCTTTGAAGCCTCCCTCTTGGAAGTCAGCACAACGTAAGAAGTTCAACTACTCTGAAGACTACCATGCCACAAGGAAGCCCTAGCTAGTCCTTGGAGAGAAATACTGAGGATCCATGGAGGGGTGCCAAAGTACCAGACCGTGAATGCATTTTCTTGGACCTTCCGGCCTGAATGTTGTTGCATGAAGGATCCCAGATAACGTCACATAGAGCAGAGGAACAGCCCAGCCGACCTCTGCCCAAACTCTTGATTCGTAGGATCATGAGAAAATAAAATGTTTTTTAATTTTTATTTTCTATAGACAGTGTCTTGCTCTGTCACCCAGGTTGGAATGCAGTGGCGTGGATATAGCTCACCACAGCCTCAAACTCCTGAGCTCAAGTCATCCTCCTGCCCCAGCCTCCTGAGTGGCTGGGATTATAGACATATGCCACCATATCTGGCTAATTTTTTTCTTTTTTCTTTTTTTTTGTGGCGGCAGAGTCTTGCTCTGTCACCCAGTCTGATCTCAAACTCCAGCCTCAAGAGATCCTCCTGCCCTGGCCTTACAGATGTGAGCTGAGATTATAGATGTGAGCCTCCACAACCAGTGGCAAATGTTTAATGCCACTCACTTGGGGATAGTTTGTTGGAAGCAACATACAAATGGGATAGGCATGAAGAAATGTGATAGAAGCCAGTGTCAGCTGCTCAGCTTCAGTGCTCATGGCAAGGCAGGAGGCAGAGACAAGGATGCTTCCAGTAGCCCCTTTAGGATGGAGGTTGAAACAGACTTGTTTCTTCAAGTCTGTTCCTTCAGCAATGCTCATGACAGGCATCTGGCTTGGAGGAAAGCATCATCAACAGACTCCAGGCCAGCAGGCCGTGGTCAAAAGAGGCTTGATCATGCACATCCTTACAAGCATTTCCGCAGAGCAATGGTGGGCTCCTCCCTGTACTTGGAACTTGGAAAACAAGACTGTTATAGCCTCTGTCTTCACGCATGTGAAGCTTTAGTGGATGCAGATACCACCCAAATACACCAGTGAATATAAATGATAGGCTATGGAGGGTGCTTAAAAGGAAATATACAGGGTACTCCATGCCAGGCCCCCCTCCTCTCCCTGGTCTGTTCAGGTGGGAAGTTGGCTGGAGTAGACTTACAACATGTAAAACATGCCCAGCTTAGACTCCAGGGGACAGCACTGGGGGTTAGAAGCCCTGTTTCCTATTTATGTATTTATTTATGTATGGAGTCAGAGCCTCACTCTGTCACCCAGGCTGGAGTACAGTGGCACCATCATGGCTCACCACAGGCTCCAACTCCTGAGCTCAAGTGATCCTCCAGCCTCAGCCTCCTGAATAGCTGGGACTACAGGCACACGCATCTGGCTAATTTGTTTTAATTATCATTTTGTAGAAATGAGGTCTTGTTATGTTGCCTTGACTGGTCTTGGACTCCTAGGCTCAAGGGATTCTCCCACATCAGCCTCCCAAAGTGCTGGGATTATAGGCATGAGCCACCACAAATGGCCCCATTTCCAAATTAGAGCAGAGGTCAGGCAAGGGCTTCTAGAGGAAGTGACGTCTACACTTAGGCCTAAAGGATAATCTAGTTCGCTGGACAAAGAGGGCAGAGAGCATGCAAAGGCTGGGAGGAGGAAGATCGCCCAAAGCATGGGAGGAAATGGAAGATGGCCAGGTAGCTGGAGAGGGGGCAGTCCCAGCGGGAATGACTCAGAGGGTAGAATCTCGGACGCATGCCTACACCACCAACAGGAAGAAGGCCCTGATTTTACCTTCTGTTTTAGAAATCTTTCCTTTGCACCTTGAACTCTGTTTGGAGCAAATGTTAGAGGTGGAGATTTGAGAGGGAAAAAAACCCAGCTAATGGAAGAGACAGACCACAGGAAATATGCAGCTTAGCTGCTGCTTTAGCTTGTAGCAAACAGGTTGAAAACATAAGAACCACCAGGCGCCATGGCTCATGCCTGTAATCCCAGCACTTTGGGAGGCCAAGGTGAGAGGATTGCCTGAGCCCAGGGGTTCAAGAAAACCTGGGCAAATTGGCAAGACCTCGTCTCTATAATAAATCAAAAAGTTAGCTGGGCGTGGTGGTGCGTGCCCGTAGTTCCAGCTACTTGGAAGGCTGAGGTAGAAAGATCCCCTTAGCCCAGCACAGCAGATTGAGGCTACAGTGGCCATGAGCGTGCCACTGCACTCCAGCTTGGGCAAAAAGGAAGACTCCAACTCAAAAAAAAAAAAAGAAAGAAGAGAAAAAGAAAACATAAGAACCAATGACTGGCCCGACAGAGAGGCTCATGCCTACAATCCCAGCACTTTGGGAGGCTGAGGTGAGAGGATTGCCTGAGCCCATGGGTTCGGGCCCAGCCTGGGCAACTTGGCAAGACCTCATCTCTACAATAAATCCCAAAATTAGCCAGGCATGGTGTGTAGTTTCAGCTACTTGGAAGTCTGGTCAGAAGGATCACCTGAGCCCAGCAGGTCGAGGCTGTAGTGGCTATGAGCGTGCCACGGCACTCCACCTTGGGCGACAGAGTGAGACTCCAACTAAAATAAAATAAAATAAAACTGAATGTGGGCTGGGCACAGTGGCTCACGCCTGTAATCCCAGCACTTTGGGAGGTAGAGGTGAGAGGACTGCCTGAGCCCAGGGTTTCGAGATCAGCCTGGGCAGCATGGTGAGACCTGTCTCTACAATAAATCAAAAAATTAGCCGGGTGTGGTGGCAGCTACTTGGAAGTAGTTCCAGCTACTTGGAAGGCTGAGGCAGAAGGATCACCTGAGCCCAGAAGGTCCAGGCTGCAGTGGCCGTGAGTATGCCATTGTACTCCAGCCTGGGCGACAGAGTGAGACTCCAACAAAAACAAACAAACAAAAAGAACCAAAGATTGTCAGTACTCGGGCATCCACGAGCATGAAAGAGCTGAGTATTAGAAAACGACTGCCCAGCTCATTTGTGGAATGGCTGGGGACACTGACAGACACACAGGATGGACAGGCGCCACCAGGACCTCCCACCAATGAGGAACCTGGGGTGGGGAAGGTGCTTCTCTCGCTGAGTCCTACGGGCGGGCGCCGGGGCAGGGGCAGGAGAGGGGCTTCCCGAGAGAGTGTGAGAGGCATTGTTTCTGAGTCAGCAGCAAGGGAATGGGCATGAACGGGAGGACACAGAGGGGGCCTGTGCTCAGGAGTCAGCCTCTCTGTGTCTTCGGGTCTCTGCCCAGAGCAGTGACCTTGAATCTGCTGACCTACCCCCGTTGCCCCCAGTGTGCAAGGACCAGAGAGACAAAGACCCCACCACTGAGGGGAGAGGGTGTGAGGGTGTTGGGATGAGCATTCAGTGCCTGAATCTTATGACGTATCCTGTCCCCTCCGGGGTTTCCCAGGGAGGGGACACACACACACAAAAGATGAAGGCAAGGGACCCAGTGCAGTCTCACACTCTCAATCCTCGGTCTCCTGGGTGTCTGAGCTCTGCCCCCAATCAGAGACCCTCCAGTAAGGCAGAACCGGACAGGGGATAGAGCTTAGGTCTGGAGGCTTCGGCCAGGTCTCAACCATCCGACTCCCTTCCGCAGGGTCCGAGCCGCAGGTAGACACTGCCTGACAACCACCCTCAGGAAGAGAGAAGACGGACCAGGAAAAAGGGTGGCCGGGCCCCCTCAGCCCACCCATCCCAGGGACAGTGGCTCCAGGTCTGGCTGCCATGGGAGAGGAGGGAGGGGACAAAAAAGAAAAAGAGAAGACAGATGGAGAGAGGCCTGGGTCAAGGCCACGCGTCTCTGAGGATGCAGCCACCCTACCCATGAGTGAACAACGGGGAATGAGCATCCTTGGACACCTGCCAGGGGCTCTCATCTTCCACCCTGTTACCTGCAAGGCGTCCCTCCTACCTGAGATCAGCATAGCCTACAACATGTCAGATCCCACCCTTTCCCTTTCCCCTCACCTTCCTAGCAACCAGTAATGTCTTCTCTCCACATTCATCCCTCAGATCCTAAACAAATCATGGCATTGTTCTCTCTACCCCGCCCACCATCCCCAGCCCTGCCCATCTTTGGCCTTCACGGTCAGTCCATTCTGTCTTCACGTTCTCACGTCCCTAGTCCGCACTCTCTGCTGCTGAGGTCGCCGTGACTACAGAAGCCCGAAGTGATACATCCCTAACTCCGTCTTCTCCATCTCTCTGCATCTCGTGACCTGTTGACCCCTTGCTCCTCCCCGACCCCTCTTTCCTGGGCCTCTGTGATATAACCTTCTCCTGGTTTTCCATCCGCTTTCCTATCTCCTTTCGAGAAGCTTCTCCTAACATCCTCTACCCTCAGTGGTGGAGTTTTTGCCTCCCTGGTCCTCGTGTACCTGGGCCACAAGGGTAGGCTGGCAGATTCAAGGTCACTGCCCGTGGGCTGACATTGTACCCAACCCCCACCAGTTAAATCAGAGCCACTAGAGTTGCTCCCAGGTGATTCTTAAGTGTGGCCACCGCCTTCAAAGTTGTAGCTGCAGATCTCAAGACACCCAAAGACAACTCAAAGGCACCTCTCAGAATTCAGTGTTTCTTCGCAGTTTTCTTTTTCTTTTCTTTTTTTTTGTTGAGTTGGAGTCACACTCTGTCATCCAGGCTGGAGTGCAGGGGTATGCTCACGGCCACCCCAGCATCGACCTGCTAGGCTCTGGTGATCCTTCCACCTAAGCTTTCCAAGTAGCCGGAACTAAAGGCATGCACTACCATGCCCGGCTAGTTTTTGATTTATTGTAGAGATGAGGTCTCGCCAATTTGCCTGGGCAGGTCTCGAACCTGCGGATTCAGGCAATCCACTCGCCTCGGCTTCCCAAAGTGCTGGGATGACAGGCTGAGCCACCAAACCTGGCCTTCTCAGTTTTCATAGGAACCATTCCGGAGACTAACATGGAAGTCATGCATTTCCTCCTTATATCTCAATATAATTACCATACACATTTCCATAATGGACTCATTAGGGAAGTAGTTCTTAGAGACCTTGGTAGTATATTCAGAAACAAGCTTATTATTTTTTATCTCTTGAATCATGATTTTTTTTTTTTTTAATCTAGAATGCTAAAATGCCTGTGCCCAAATTATGATGCTTTGGTCCAGTTCTCTGCTTCCCTGTCACTGCTCTGCTCCTGAATTCCAGGCCTGGGGACGTCATCCTCCTCAACCTGCTGGTCTCAGCTCCGAAGTCACCTGTTCCAGGAGATTCCCCAGATCTGAGCTGGGTAAACCAGGCATCCACTTCCGTGATCCCACCCCAAGCGGAGTGCAGCATTTTGCTTTTCAGGGCATTCATCACACTGGAAGGCGATGACGAGTCTCTCCACCAAATTGCAAGACAGGGACCACGTCTTGTTCACTGCAGTGTGTCTGGTGGCTGCCATGGTGCCTGGCATAGGGCGTTCTGTAAAGCAGCAGTCCTCAACCTTTCTGGCATTAGGGACTGGTTTTGTGGAAGACAATTTTTCCACAGGCTGGGAATGAGGGAGATGGTTTCGGGATGATTCAAGTGCATAACATTGATTGTGCACTTTATTTATGTTATTATTACATTGTAAAATATAACGAAAAAATTATATAGCCCACTATTTTAAAAAAGCAGGCACAAACAGAAGTGTTAAATAAAATAATGGGTGAACCAAGCACAGACTAAAATAAGGGTCGGATTCCGACTTAACATCTGCCACCAGATACAGCTGCACAATTGAAGCACGTAAACTCACTTGCCACTCATGGAGAGGGCTTTGATATAGGTCTGCAAGCAACTGATTTATGACGGTCTCTGCAGGCAAACCTCACTGCTAATGTTCATCTGTATTTGCAGCCACTCCCCAGCACTAGCATCACTGCCTCAGCTCCACCTCAGATCATCAGGCATTCGAGTCTCATAAGGAGTGCACAGCATAGATCCCTTGCATGTGCAGTTCACAATAGGGTTCGCACTCCTATGAGACTCTAATGCCGCCACTGATCTGACAGAAGAAAGAGCTCACGTGGTAATTGACGGGGAGCAGGATGAAGCTACACACCGGAGTGCCATTCACCTCCTGCTGCGTGGCCCTGCAAAATTCTGCTGAACAAATGAATGCATGAAGCCTCGCTCTGTGGTTAGTTGCCTGAATGGATTGATAAAGGGACAAGAGGAGCCCCCAAACAAGAAGCAACAGCTTGGAAGGCAAACCAATGCTGTCTGCAGAGCATGACCTGAAGGGGTGCCTGATGGAGAACCCCAAGCCTGGGGTGCACAGGACTGCCCTGGAGGACTTATGGAACCTACCCTTGCCCCCTGGGCCGGGAGCCGGGAATTTGTTTTCACATACTCCCTGGGTGGTCATGATGCGGCAGGTCCCTCACTGGCTGTATCCCAGAACTGGGGAGCAGCCCCTACTCCCCAAGGACAGTTTTTCTCACTCACATATTTGTGAAATAAGCTGAGGAGGAAAACCTCATGGCAAGGTGGAAATTCACAAGTATCCCGGGCAGGGACAGCCTCCTGGAACCAGACTTGGTCCAGCGCCTCTGCTAGGGGGCCCCACATGGGAGCAGAGGGATGCTGTGACCTGCGAGATAGGGCACCCCCAGCCTGCAGCATCCCTTGCTGGAGCAGGAGACCTCCTGTCTCCCTGGGGAAGCTTGAAGAAGCAGAAAGCCAGGATGCTGGAAAATCCACCCTGCAGTGACCCATGGCTGTCAGTCCCCGCCAAGCCAAGTCCCCTGCCAGTACCTCAAGGCCCTATCACAGGTGTGGGAAACCACAGGTGGGTGAACAGGTATTTCCGGGGCTGTACACCTCAAAGAGCCAGTACCACATGTGCTCCCGGTTGTATGTTTCCAACCCCCAGCATACATTTACCCTGCATAGAGACTCCATTCCCTCCCAGGGCCTCAAAGAACAGATAAGGAAATGTCTGCACAAGGGAGTGTTATTCCGCCATGAAAACGAAGCAAGCTTTAACGCTTGCTACAGCGTGGACAAACCTTGAAGACATATGCTAAGTGGCACAAGCCAGACACAGAAGCCCACGTCTTGTTTGGTTCCATTTACGTGAAAAGTTCAGCAGGCAAAATCCATAAAGACAGGGAGCAGATAAATGACTGCCAGGGGCCGAGGGAGGAGGGAATTGGGGGTGAGGGCTACTGGGTAACAGGTGTCCTTCGAGATGATGAAAATGCTCTGGAATTAGATGGTGGTGAGGGTTGTACAACTTTGTGAATGTACTAAATGTCACTGAATGTTCCATTGTAAATGGTTAAAATGGTACATTTCACTGGGTGTAGTGGCTCACACCTGTAATCCCAGGGAGGCGAAGGCGAGAGGATTGCCTGAGCTGAGGGGTTCAAGACCAGCTTGGCAACTTGGCAAGACCTTGTTTCTACAATTAAAAAAAAAAATTAGTCGGGCATGGTGGCACACACCTGTGGTTCCAGCTACTTGGAAAGCTGAGTTGGAAGGTTCACCTGAACTCAGCGTGTCGAGATTGCAGTGGCTGTGAGTGTGTCACAGCACTCCAGTCTGTGCGACAGAGTGAGACTCCAACTGAAAAAAAAAAGGGTAGATTTCATGTCTAACATAAAATGGTTATGTCTATCTTACCACAATTAAAAGAAGGATAGATAAGGTTGCTGAGGCTCAGATGGTCTCCTGGATCTAAGAGACCCCCAGGGCTTGGGCACCGATGGCCAGTTCAAAGGAGACTGCACAGAAATTTAACCCAGAGGGTCAGTTCCCCAAATCAGGTCAGCGGCAGGAGTGCTCAGAAAAGGGAAGTAGCACTGTCCCTCCCAGCCTCTCACCCATCAATAAACATACTGTGTTAAATTCCCACTCCGTGCTCCTCCAGAGACAGGGAAGAACGAGGTAGGGACAGGTGTGAAAGGAGGGAGTCAAGACTCTGCTTGAGAAAAGCTAAGTTCAAGATGCTCATTTTTCTTCTTTTTTTTGAGTCGGAGTCTCACTCTGTGCCCAGTCTGGCCACCACAGCCTCAACCTGCTGGACTTGGGTGATCTTTCCACCTCAGCCTTCCAAGTAGCTGAAAATACAGGTGCATACCACCATGCCCAGCTAATTTTTTTTTTTGGTTGGAGTCTCACTCTGTTGCCCAAGCTGGAGTGCAGTGG
>NW_007248839.1:340045-341530 GCF_000164805.1 Carlito syrichta
AGTGCAGTGGCATGCTCACGGTCACCACAGCCTCAACCTGCTGGGCTCAGGCGATCCTTCCACCTCAGCCTTCCAAGTAGCTGGAACTACAGGCACGCGCCAGCACACCCAGCTAATTTTTTGTTTTATTGTAGAGATGAGGTCTCACCAATTTGCCCAGGTTGGTATTGAACCTGCGGGCTCAGGCAATCCTCTCGCCTCAGCCTCCCAAAGTGCTGGGATTATAGGCATAAGCCACCACGCCCAGCCTAAGATGCTCATTTTTTAAGGGCATTCGTTAGACACCGTGGCCGAACATATCAGGCAAACAATCTGGGACTCAGAGGAGGGGGTCACAGCTGGAGTTACAAATGTGCTGGCAACTGGCATAAAAATGGTGTTTAAAACCATGTCCTGGATGGTGCCACGGGGTGTGGGGATGGGCGAATAGGGCCCGTCCCAAGACCCAGGCTGCCTACCTTGAGAGGTTCCCAGGGGAGGAAAAACAAGCAAAGGAGAGGAAATTCAACAGCCTGTGACTGGGAGGAAAGCCAGGAGGTGGCAGAATCATGGACTGCAAGGAGAGGAAGTTTGGAGAAGGAGGAAGTGGTTGCATTTTTGTCAATGCTGCTAAATGAGAGAACATGGGCCCTGGATTTGGCATCGTGGGATCCATTAGCAGAGTGGATCTGAGCAGGCCCAAAGCTTATACAACATGGGAGGAGAGGGAGATCTCTTTATGACAAACAGGATAAAACTACAAGTAGAAGCCGGGCTCGGTGGCTCAGCCTATAATCCTGAGCCTTTGGGAGGCTGAGGTGAGTGGACTGCCAGAGCCCGCGGGTTCGAGACCCACCTGGGCAACTTGGCGAGACCTCATCTCTACAATAAATCAAAAATTAGCCAGGTGTGGTAGCGCACGCCTGTAGTTCCAGCTACTTGGAAGGCTGAGGCGGAAGGATCGCTGGAGCCCGGCAGGTCGAGGCTGCGGTGGCCGGGAGCGGCCACTGCACTCCAGTCTGGGTGACAGAGTGAGACTCCAACTCCAAAAAAAAAAAAATTACAAGTAGAGAATAGTGGTGAGATCATAGCTCACTGCAGCCTCCAACTCCCAGGTTCAAGCAATCCTCCTGCCTCAGCCTCCCGAGTAGCTGGAATTACATGCGTGCCACTGTGCCCAGCTGCTATATAAAGTTTAAAATTAAAAAAAAAAAGCCGGGCTTGGTGGCTCTGCCTGTAATCCCACGCCTTTGGGAGGCTGAGGTGAGTGGATTGCCTGAGCCCGCGGGTTCGAGACCGCCTGGGCAGCGAGACCTCATGTCTACAATTAATCAAAAAATCAGCCGGGCGTGGTAGTGCATGCCTGTAATTCCAGCTACTTGGAAGGCTGAAGCGGAAGGATCCCCGGAGCCCAGTAGGCGAGGCTGCGGTGGCCGAGAGCGGCCACTGCACTCCAGTCTGGGTGACAGAGTGAGATGCCAGCTCAAAAAAAAAAAAAAAAAAAAA
>NW_007248839.1:341598-342326 GCF_000164805.1 Carlito syrichta
GCAGGTCTCGAACCCGCGGGCTCAGGCAATCCACTCACCTCAGCCTCCCAAAGGCACGGGATCACAGGCTGAGCCACCGAGCCCAGCTAGATAACACATTTTTAAAAACTGACAACACAAACGTCACCAAGTATAGAAAATGAACATGATCTTTTTATCCTTAATGGCCTGTCATTCTTTCCTTCCTGCATTTTTTGAATGCCTACTCTTTGATGGTTTTCTTTTGCGACAATGATTTTGTAGAGAAAAAAGTCGGTCCATTCCGCTTTTTAGTATGAGAATTTAGAAAAAATGTTTTCACCTTTGCAACTCTTGTTAATAATGAAGTGAACATGCTTTGAGTTGTTTAGGATTCTTGTCGAACTTGGAGCAAATTCTACCAAGTTTCTTTCAACAATGAGCTGTGGGCGACCAATAGGGAGAAACAACTCAGTGTCAAGGTAGCAGCATCTCAACAGAGGAATGGATAAACTAAATATATTACCATGGAATGTTATTCAGCTTTAAAAAGGAATGACATTCTGGGCTGATGCAGTGGCATTCACATGTGATTCCAGACCTTTGGGAGGCCAAGATGGGAGGGTCACTTGAGGCCAGGAGGTTGAGACCAGCCTGACCAACATAGGGAGACCTCATCTCTACAAAAAAGACATCAAAAAATCAGCCTGGCCGGGCTCGGTGGCTCAGCCTGTAAACCCGCGCTTTGGGAGGCTGAGGTGAGTGGATTG
>NW_007248839.1:342557-346197 GCF_000164805.1 Carlito syrichta
CACTGCACTCCAGTCTGGGTGACAGAGTGAGACTCCAACTCAAAAAAAAAAAAATTAGCCTGGCGTGTTGGCACTGGCCTATAAACCCAGCTACTCGGGAGGTTGAGGCAGGAGGATCACCTGAGCCCAGGAGGTGGAGGCTGCAGTGAGCTGTGTCCATGCCACTGCACTCCAGCCTGGGTGACACCGAGTGAGAGACTCAAAACAAGAAAAAGAAAAAGGAATTACATTCTCATGTTTGCTGCAATGTGGATGAACCCTGAGGACATTAAACTAAACAAAAGAAGCCAGACACAAAAGGACAAATATTGTAAGCAGGGGTTCCCAACCCCCAGGCCACAACCGGAACCGGCCGGGTCTGTGCCTGTTTGGAACCAAGCCGCACAGCAGGAGGTGAGCCTGGCAGCAGAGCTCTGCCTGTCAGATCAGCGGCGCAAACCCTATTGTGAACTGCGCATGCGAAGGATCTAGGTTGCCCGCTCCCTGTGACAATCTAATGCCTGATGATCCCTCCGCACCCCCCACCATCCCTGAACTACTGCCGTGATTGTATGCGCTGTCTAGGACAGGCACGTTCTTTGTTGCAGGAAAACCCATGAATCCTCTTTCCTGCTTCCTCTCTAGCCAAGAGTCCACCAGATCCCGCGACCAGATCTGTTGGCTGCCCCCTTCTGTCTGTCCTCACCACGAATCTGGTTCACCGTGCCAATGCTTCATCCAGGAGCAGCTCCACTACTCACCTGGCTCCTCTCTGACTCCTGCATCCCGTCCCCGGGAGTCCTCTCAGGACCAGCCCCAGGGTCTCTTGGCCTCTTCCCCTTCCCCTCCTCCTCCCAGCATCTGCTCCAAGATGATGAGTGTGACAGATCTCTCTGTGGGAGCCATCACTCCCTCCCGGCCATATCGCCTCAGTGCGATGGTCACAGGATGGCTGCAGCAGTTCCAGCCTCCAACAGAGCCCCAACACACGGGGAAGGTATTTCCCCCAGAGGCTCTCGAAGAGGAGAAAGTGGTGCTCAGAGGCTTCTTCGCAGGCTCAGGGTTTGTTCCTAAGCCAGTCACTGCCACAGACACCAGGGCTTCCCCTGCCCTTGGCCAGGAGGAGCTCATAAGCCCAGGCCCGCTGAGACCAGAACAAATTTGAGTTTTCTCAGCATGGGGATGGCTTTTTTTCGGCAAATGACGGGCCTCATCAGTCTCTCCGCATCTCTGCTTTTCGTGCACGGTCTGCTTTCTCTCCAGATCCTTAAAAAAAAACTCTCTGCTGGATGCCACAAGCACATCCACACCATCCACTGGCTGCCTGCCCTGGTGTCTGTCACGGGAGGTCCATGCAGGCCCCGGGCTGGTCCTGCAGCCTCACAAGTTATGACCCTGACCAGGCTGGAATGTCCATCCTGAATGTCACAAGTGCCTCTTCCAGAAAGAGGAATCCCAGGTTCTTGGGGCTCCTGCCCTGCCCGCGGTCCCTTTTCCAACATTGCTCTGCCAAGGGTGTGGCAGAGAGGGAGCCAGGGGACACCTCTTGGCTCGGCGTCAGCAACTGCTGTGGTTCCAATGCAGTTTGGCCTGCCACACCTCAGTTCCCGACAAGCCCCTGAGTATAGCAGTGCCCTTGACGGAGGAACAAGGAATGGCACTCTCCCTTCTGAAATAAACAGCTTTGGTGCTGGCTGGGAGGGGATTCTTGGGGAGCCCAGAAGGATGTTCAAAATAGGCCATTAATTCAGCTTTGAGTCACATCTTCCCACATCTACAGACTGTGGTGTAAGTGCCTAACAATCATTTAGTATCGATCTATCGATTATTAATCATCTATCTACCTACCTATCATCTGTTCACCTATAATAAATTTTACTCACATAAAGGTAGTAAGTACAGCCTGAACAACATAGCAAGATCCCATCTCTAAAATTAAAAGAAAGAAAAAGAAAAAATTAGCCAGGCATGCTGGTGTGCACCCTAGTTCCTAGCTGCTTTGGAAGGCTGAGGTGGGAGGATCATTTGAGCCCAGAAGGTTGAGGCTGCAGTAAACTATGATTGTGCCACTGCACTTTATCCTTACAACAGAGCAAGACCCCGTCTTTAAAAAAAAGGTAATTCTTCTACTATATAACTGGAAACCGGAAAAGAATAAATTTCAAAAAGCAAAACCAGGGTTCTGTCGGTGGAAGGGAAGTCTGTGCCAATAGACATTAGCATAATTCAAGGGACCACTTGAGGTAGCTCCTGCCCCTAGCTCCAGCTTCATTCCATACCCCTCGCCCCCTCGGACACAAGGAGGGGCTATCTAAGAAGTGTTAAATAAAGGAAGGTTATCTGCTCTCGCATTGGACAAGTGAGCCAGAGAATTTCCAGCCACGCTGGGTATCTTTCAGTCCCTGAAAAACTGCCAAAGTCTGGCTCCCTGTGGGCATCTGCACGTCTGACCACCCTGCCCGGCTAATGCCTGGTCACCTGTGGGGTCTTGCTTCAGATGCCCTTTCCTCCAGGACGTCTTCTGTGACCCTCTGCCGGAGTTTTGTCGACCACCTAGGCGCGCCCGTGTTTGTTTCTGTTTTATTTAACAGCTATGTCCTGATCATCGTTTTGCCAAGGCCTGCTACTCACTGCGTTACTCTCGTCTGCTTCCCGCACCTCATGAGTCCTACGGGGACCGGCCACATGTGTGTCTTCCTTGTCAGTGTGTCCCCATGACATTTAACAGTGCACGGAGCACAATCAACACTCCCTGCATTCTTGTTGAAGAAGAAAAAAATGAAATAATTGTTTGGAGTTAAAACTCACAGAGCATAAAATTAACCATTTTAAAGTGAGAAATTCAGTGGCATTGGGTACAGCCACAATGTCGTGCGATCACCACCTCTCAGTTCCAAATTCATCACCCCAAAAGGAAACACTGTACCCACTTAGCCGTCACTCCCCAATCCCCTCAGTCCCTGGCAACCTCCAACCTCCTCCGAGAGAATTTTTCTTTTTTTAGTCGAGATCTCACTCTGTTGCCCAGGCTGGAGTGCAATGGCACCAACATAGCTCACTGCAGCCTCTACTTCCTGGGTTTAGGTTCTGCCTCAGCCTCCCAAGTAGCTGGCACTACAGGTGCACGCCACCACAGCCAGTTAATTTTTTATTTTTTATTGTAGAGACGAGGTCTCGCTATATTGCCCAGTCTGGTCTCAAACTCCTGGGCTCAGGCAATCCTCTTACCTCGGCCTCCCAAAGTGCTGGGATGATAGGCATGAGCTACCATGCCCAACCAGAATTTTTACATACAGGAATTTTTTCTGCTTTTAAATTGAACAACCAAGTAATCTACTTTTCTCTCTGAAAAGCCGACAGGAGAATTACCCTGAGCCGGGCTGTTGGTGCTGCGGTGGGTGTATACTAGTGGTTGTCCCTGCTGCAGGTGTGCTCTGCCTGCAGCTGAGGCTGGGAGGGCGTGTGAGCCCCAGAGACACTGGCCCTTCCCTCTAGGATGGGGGATGATTTCTTTGGAAGTTCAGGGTTTAGCCAGGCGCCGTGGCTCATGCCTGTAATCCCAGCACTTTGGGAGACAGAGGCGAGAGGATTGCCTGAACCCACAGGTTCAAGACCAGCTTAAGCAACTTGGTGAGACCTCATCTCTACAGTAAATCAAAAA
>NW_007248839.1:347195-357856 GCF_000164805.1 Carlito syrichta
AAAAAAAAAAAAAAGAAAAAAAGAAGGGAGGTGAGCCCTGGTGACAGGTCAACCTGCCCACTCCACTGGGCCTCGGAGCGTGGGCTCACACTTGTGGGCACTAGTGCAGATGCTGTTCCATCTCCCATAGCAATGCCTGGTGCCCTGTTCTGCGCTTCCCTCCACCGCATGTCTCTTCAGGGCAGTAAGGACAGTGCATTTGTCCCTTACGGCAACCGTCAACAGCCACCACCAATGTCACGGTTTGAGAAAACACACATGCCTTCTCTTAGACTTCTGGAGCCCGGAAGTTCAATGCCCGTCTCGCAGGGCTAAAGTCAGGGCTGTTCCTTCTGGAGTCTCTAGGGGGGTGTTGTGGGCTAAGTGGTGGCCCCCAGAAGGAAGTGTCCATGTCCTAATCTCTGGAACCTGCGGATAGAACCTCACACGGTCAAAGAGTAAATATCACTTCACATGGCAAAGCGTGTGATCAAGGTAAGGACCTTGAGAGCAGGGGCTGCTTTGAGATTGCCTGGGTGGGATTTCTCCATGCCATCACATGCGTCTGTGTCAGAGAGACACACTGAGGGGAAGACACAGGGAAATGGAGCCAGCAAGGCAACGGTGGAAGCAGACATTGAAACAATGTGGCCACAAATCAAAGAATGCCTGCGGCCACCAGACACTAGAAGAAGCAGAGAGCAGGGTCTCCTCTGGGGCCTCCAGAGGGAACCGGCCCGGCTGACACCTTGATTTCAGACTTCTAGCCCCTAGTACAACCAGGAAACACATTTCTGTGGTTTGAAGCTGCCGAATTGAGGAGATTTGTCAAAGCAGATGCAGGACACAAACACAGTGAGGACTTGTTTCCCTGCCTTTTCCAGCTTCCAGAGGCCACGCCTTCCCTGGGCTTGAGCCCCTCCTCCATCTTCAAAGCCTCAGCAAAACATCTCCTCTCGGACCTCCTGCCTCCCTCTGGCGCCCACCCTTGTGCTGACTGACGCTCGGCCCACCCGGGTCGTCCAAGAGAGTCTCCCTGTCCCCAGATCTTTCACTCATTCCTCCTGCAGGGTCCCTTCCACCGCCCAGGGTCACACGTTCACAGGCTCCAGGGACGCAGATGGGGCAGTCTGGGGTGAGGAGGACGCGTGAGTCTCCAGCCACTCGCAGACCCCGGGCCTCGAGGACTGCCCTGGCTCTCGCTCTCAGATCCGCATTCGGGTCCAAAGCTGCAGAAAGACCCAGCAGGCTGTGCTTACAGCCTCCTCTTCCCTCCAGAAGGCTCGGTCCTCTCCTCCGTCGTCTCCCGCCCCGGGAAGGAGCCGGTGCCTCTTTGACTGCGATGGCAGAAACGCCCAGGGCCTTGGGGTTCCCCAGCTGCTCCCCTCGGCCGCCTTCCTTCCAGGCCTCCCCAGCTCCCTCGCCCCACACTCCAACACCTCGGGCCTCACCCCCCACTCTGGCCTCGGGTCTCCTGCCCTGCGGTGGTCACGGCCAAGCGCCTCAGAGCTGGCGCAGAACCACTCCTGGGCCGTGCTTAGGGGGTGGCGGGAGTGGCTGGAATAACCCAGGAAGAGACTGATAAACGGAGTCCTTGTCATTTTCTTTTTTTCACTCTGTCTCACTCTGCCACCCAGGCTGGAGTGCAGTGGAGCAGTCAGAGTTCACTGGAGCCTCCACCTCCTGGGCTCAAACAATCCTCCCACCTCAGCCTCCTGAGTACTTGGGACTACACAAGTGCGCCACCATGCCTGGATACCTTTTTTTTTGTAGCAATGAGGGCGGATCTCACTGTATTGCCCAGGTTGGTCTCGAACTCCTGGCCTCAAGCAATCCTCCTACCGTGGCCTCCCAAAGTGGCTTCCTCTTTATCTTAGGCCACAGTCAGCTGGGGTGGAAGCAGAACACAGGATTCCGGCTCACCTGCAAGTCCTGTCCTTGTCTGGAACTCGGACGTTGTCCTCACACGCCCATAGCCCTCTTCTCTCCATGGAAGACCCTGTGACCTCACCCATGCCTTCAGCCTCCCACTTCTTCCTGCTGGCTGGACCTCCACCAGGGTTACCTCGCTCTTTGGGGAAGAAGCCATGATCTTCGGGAAGGCTTGGTCCTGCCAAGCCCTATGGGCATGGAGTTTGATTTGTTCCAAACAATCCTGGTGGCGCATGTCTTCTGCCAAATGCTTGACTAGGCATGGGCAGGAGATGTGACTCCAGCCAACGAAGTGCGAAAGCATGCTGGCTTGAGGGAAGGTGGTTATTTTATTTTATTTTTTAATGTTTTTGAGACAGGGTCTCCCTCTGTCACCCAGACCGGAGTGCAGTGGCACAATCACAGCTCACTGCAGCCTCCAACTCCTGGGCTCAAGTGATCCTTCCGCCTCAGCCTCCCAAGGAGCTGAGACTATAGGCACACACCCCCACACCTGGCTAATTTTTATATTTTTGTAGAGACAGGGTCTGGCTTATTTTCAAAAGTACACAGAAGTCTGGGTGTGGTGGCTCACACCTGTAATCCCAGCACTTTGGGAGGCAGAGGTGAGAGGACTGTCTCAGCCCAGGGAGAAGTTTGAGACCAGCTTGGGCAACACAGTGAGACCTCATCTCTACAAAAAAAAAAAAAAATTAGCCAGGCATGGTGGTGGGCCCCTGTAATTCCAGCTACTCGGGAAGCTGAGGCAGAAGAATCACATGAGTCCAGCAGGTCGAGGCTAGGGTAGCCAGAGTGTGCCACTGCACTCCAGCCTGGGCGACAGAGTGAGATTCCAACTCAAAAAAAAAAAAGGAGACAGAAGATAAGAAAGGTGTGTCCCTTTGCCTCTGATGCCCGATGCCTGGAGCTATAGACACTGCCTTTGAGTCCAGGGGAGCAGCCCTTAGAGGACAGGTGACAAGCAGAGGGCACAAGGAACCAACTGCGTCTTGGGTGACGTCACAGGGCTGCTGGGTGATGTCACAGGGCCGCTGAATTCCCCCACCCTCCCCCAGGCAGGACTCTGACTTACACAGGCAAGCCCTTAGACTCACCTCCCTGCTGCTGTGGTGTGCTCTGCTCTGCTGTCACTCCTCACCTGTGGCCCCCAGGTGGCTCTGGTGACTGCGCCTCCCCGCAGCAGCTGCTGTTCCTCATCGCAGTGCCAAGCCTCTCCCCACCCCAGGCCCACGCCGGTGTGGGCGTCACCATGGCCCCTCTCTCTTTCAACTCCACAGGAAAGAAGCCACCCACCAGATGGAGCCGCTGGGTCTAGACACTGGGCGTGAAATGGTTAAACTTGGGCTATGCAGGTGGGAGTGGGGAGGGGCTGATGTCTCCCTGCACCAAGTGGAGAGCTTTTGGGTTGTCACTCAACTGGAAAGTTGTTCTCTTCCTGCCAGAAGTCAGGGTGGTCTACAGGGCCCCTCCTGTGGCCGGGAGAAGCCGCCCTGGTAGCTGGGAGCCATGGCAGGCATGTTCCCCAGCAGTCCTGCCTGGGGCTGGGGTAGGAAGAGCCCCAGTGTCAGATGCATGGTGGGAAGCCATGCGCATGCAAGGTCTGGGCTGTGAGAGATAGACCAGGCCGCCGGGAAGTGTAGGCACTGCCCTTGCCCGTGAAACCTCTGGAAACAGGATCTGGGGTAACCCAGACCCAGGACAGCCGAGGACAGAGAGGGGTCTGAGGACCAGCTGGGTGGGCCACGTTCTCAGGCTCCTTTCCGGGGAAGCATTTGCAGTTAAGACCGAAACTGCCTTTCTGGTGGGTGGCGACTGTGCAACTGTGACAGTGTGCGTTGGGTCAGCCATTCTCCTGGGGTCCCGTGAGGGCCCTGACTCCCCAAGCAAGACTCAGGCTATCTCTGACCACCCTCTCTCCCTTTCTCCACCTTCCAACCAGACACCCACGCCTCTCAAGTTGGCCTAGGAAAACACACACACGTACATACAAATACATGAATAACGCATACCACTTGAACACAAATACACGGATACACACGCGAAAACACAAATACACACACACACGTTAGGCACATGCCTGGCCTGCTAGTTAGAAAGGAGGAGTCCTCTGTCTCCTCCCATCTGGGCCGGAGGACAGGGAAGCTAAGAAGTCTAACCCTACCTTCAACCGTTCCTGCTGCTGTCACAGAATACCACCAGCTGGGCCATCTATAAACGACAGAAATGTATTCCTTGCAGTTCTGAGGCTGGGAAGTCCAGCCTCGGGTGCCTGCAGGCTTGCTGTCTGGTGAGGGCTCTCTCTGCTTCCAAGATGGCACCTTTTTGTAGTGTCCTCTGGAGGGATGAATGCCATGTCTTCTGTGGTGAGAGGGGTGGAAGGACAAGAGGGGGCTCCCTTCCACCTTGAGCCCTTTCATAAGCGTGACAAACATGCATGGCTTCCTCACTTACCAAAGGCCACACCTCCTCACACTGATGTCTCGGGGATTCTGTTTTGACATGAATTTTGGCACTGACACCGTCATCCACGCCATAGCACACTCTTTCTTCTCCAAGTCCTAAAGCTACTCTCACACCGCAAGCTCTGTGCTTAGACAGGCCACCAGACCACCTGGCGCTTTCACAGTCTCCATTCTGAGCCACCAGCCCTGACCTGCCTTCCTGGTATCTGAATTCCTACTCGTCCTGTCATCCGTAGCCTTGTCCTGCCGGAGGCTGACAGTCGGCCTCACTTCTCCGGGAGCTCATTCCTCGCCCCCCACAATTCACATGACGTTAGCGCCCGGGGAGGCATGAGTCTGGGGCTTCTGGCCCCAACGGTGTTTGCCCCAACCTTACACACAGGATTTTGGCCTCATGGGAACCCACCAATGTCCCTGAAAAAAAGTTCTCGGCGCATTCGCCCCTCACCGAGACAGCAGAGAGTGTCCTCCAGCCGAGAAGGCCCTCTCCCAGTCCCTTCCACAAGGACTGCCCTGTGCTGGGACTGTTCTCCCTGGGCGAGAGAGTCCGTTGGCATCCTGGCAACACCAAAAGGAGAGGTTCTCGCACTGGAGCGTGCCAGCGATTTCCTCGGCATCTTTCCAGATCCCCAGCACTGCCCATGTAACCGACGGACTCTTGGGAGCTTGAGAATCAGGCGCGTGTGCTGGACGAGGGGATCAGGAAAGGGAAGACGATAGTACTGGTGGCATATGTGGCTTGGAAAGAACCCAGGGGTGGGTGTCGAGATTGCCGCTGGGATGATGGCACAGATGTGGCCGGAGGAGTCCCGGTCAGACCCCGTGAGACAGTCCCTCTTGGTACAAAGGACACCTGATGATGGTCACTGGTGTACCAGCGTTGAGGGGACCCTCCCAGGGGCCAGTGGTATGGATCAGCCAGGACCGCTCAGAGGACAAAAGAGGCCCAGGCCACTCCCCTTCTCTGAGGCTTCCTAAATGCTTTTAAATGCCAAGAAAAGGCGGAGTGCAGTGGTCAAGCCTGTAGTCCTAGCTACTTGGGAGGCTGAAGTGGGAGGATTGCCTGAGCCCAGGAGGTGGAGGCTGCAATGAGCTGTGATCATGACACTGCACTCCAGCCTGGGTGATAGAGTGAGACCCCAACTCAAAAAAAAAATGTCAAGAAATATCAAAACAGAATTTCTTAAACTGTGACATATTTTACATGTTATTGTTATTAAATTTGTGCTTTTTTTTTTGCAGCTCAACTTCCTGGGCTCAGACAATCCTTGTGCCTCAGCCTCCCAAGTAGCTGGGACTATAGACACCCACCACCACGCCGAGCTTATTATTTAATTTTTTTTGGTAAACATCCCAAACGGAAGAAGCCAGACCAAAAGAGAAGGCCACGTGGCCACAGAGGCAGAGACTGAAGTGACGTGGCCGGGAGCCTAGAGCCAGTGGAAGCCCGAGGAGGCCAGGTCAGAGTTTTTCCATGAGACCTGGCCCAGTAAAAACAGGTTTCAGACTCTGGCTTCCAGAATGGTAAAGGGGTACATTTCTGTTATTTTAAGCTCCCCGGTTTATGAAAATTTGTTATAGCAGCCACAGAAAACTAATATGCAATAATACATAGTTATCATGAAACCATAATTAGTATAATATCCTATCTTACTGCAAAGGCAAAATTAATGTAATTTCGCTGTAAACCTTCCACATTTCATATCCCTCAAAATGACATCAATTATGAAACTTTTTTGGACAGAAAAAGAAAATATTTCATCGCTTTGGTATCCTTGCAATGAAAGCACAAATTTGGCCAGGCACGGTGGCTCTCCCTTGTAATCCCAGCAATTTGGGAAGCCGAGGCTGAAAAAAATCACTTGAGCCCGGGAGTTCAAGATCAGCCTGGGCAACATAGCGAGATTCTGTCTCTATATTAAAATTTTTTTTAAAAAAGAGACCTATCTTTTTCTCATTATTATTGTGGTGAAACACATATAACATAATTTTTACCACTTTAACCACTTTAAAGTATAAATGTAGTGGCATCATACATTGCTGTGCAGCCATCGCCACTATCTAGCTCCAGAACTTTCTCAGCATCCCAGAAGGAAATCCTTCAGCTGTCACTCCCCAGCCCCCCTCCCCCAGCCCACGGCAGCCACCAGTCTGCTTTCTGTCTCTCTGGATTTGCCTGTTCTGGGCATTTCACATAAATGGCATCATACCACACTGGCCTTCTGGGTCTGGCTTCTTCCATTGGACGTAATGTTTCCAAGGTTCGCCATATGGTGGTAGGGAACGGTTGGTTCTTCATCCCTTTCCATGGCCGAATAATGTTCGTTGTTTGGAAATTCGACACTGTGTCGACCCACTCATCAGCGGATGGACACTTGGGCTGTTTTCCACTCCTGGCTGTTTCCACCAGGAGCCCACAGCCGCGCCTCAAGGTCCTCCTCTGTCCCCTCTGAGTGGGGAGGCAGTGCAGCCGGCAGGCTTCGGAGCCAGATCCGAGAGGCCTTGACCTTAATCCAACACAGAGAGAAAGCAGCTGGGGTTCCCCGTGGGGCACACATCACCTTGAGTCTGCCCTGGGCCCCTGAGGCTTCTCTTGGGGCTGCTTCAACCATGTGACCCTAGTGGGTCCACCAGGCCACCCCGGAACCCTAGCTGGCACAGGGACGCCACCGCTCTGGTTCTCTCCCATGTGTTTTAAGGGGAGAGAGAAGCCAAGCTCAGAGAAGAGCATCCTGGGGGCTTTGGCTCCCAGATGCCGCTGTGTCTGAGAGCAAGGCCTTCCTATCCCTTGTTGTTGAGTCCAGCAACTTCCCCTTGCTGCCTAAGCTGGCTCCTGTTGGGTTTCTGTCACATTCAACCCAGAGTCCTGACGGGGGCAGCATCGGCCTGCCGCCAACACGGGTCCCAGGTTCTCCCTGAGGTGGGAAACTGAGGTGCTCCACCTTGGCCCATGCTGCCGCCCGTGGTGGTAGACAGCTCTGCGGGACCCCTAGGTGTTTCATTTAACTCTGAGTCTCCTGGACAAACTCCTGGACAAACCTTCATAAAAACATCACCTCTGGGGCACACTCAGACAAGTGTCAAGACCCTGGGGGCAGAGAACGCCAGAACATTTTCCAGGTGTTCCTGGGACGGTTCGGCAACTGGTAATTGACCCTCAGCTTGTGGAATCCCTTCCCCACCCCGTTTCATGCCATTTGACGGCTAATGAATGGGATATTGCAGGGGGTCACCAGCCACCCAGATAACATCCTCTGGTGCCTTGAAGGAGTTACTGACTTGGGCAGCATGACCCCAAGCTGACCTTAAGGACTGTGTTTCCCAAACATGGAATACTTGGGCCTTCCCAGGCCAACCAGGGCCCCTGTGTATGTTCACCTGGGTACTGACAATTCCAAGGTAGACTCCCCATCTGTGGGTATCTGTCTGATCAGTGACCCTCCTCACCTCATCATTATAACACATTGTGGAATCAGAAAGTTACCAGATGTGGTGGCTCACACCTGTAATCCCAGCACTCTGGGAGGCTGAGGCGGGAGGATTGCTTGAGCCCGGGAGTTTGAGACCAGCCTAGGCAATGTAGCAAGATCTCATCTCTACACACAATAAAAGAAAAGAAAGCATAAGACTTCCCTTTGGGGATGAGAAGTACAGAATAACAATTATGAAAATCTCTTTTGTTTAGTCTTCTTTAAAAGGTAATGGGGCAGGCATGGGTGTTTCATGCCTGTAATCTCAACACTTTGGGAGACCAAGACAAGAGGATTGCTTAAGCCCAGGAGTTCAAGACCAGCCTGGGCAACATAGTAAGACCTCATCTCTACAAAAAATTAGAAAATCAGCCAAGCATGGTGGCGCACGCTTGTCGTTTCAGCTACTTAGTAGGCTGAGGTAGAGGGATCGCCTGAGCTCAGGAGGTCAAGGCCACAGCAAGCTGTGACTGCGCCACTGCACTCCAGTCTGGGCGATGAAGCAAGGTCATGACTCAAGAGAAAGGGAGAGGGAACAATGGATCATGCAGTTTCCTCAGTCCAGAAACGGTAGTGCTGTGGTTATTATTAACAAACTCGAATTCACGTTGTGCTGATGAGAAAAGCTGAAGAACTGTACGAATCCTGGACTCCACAGAGCCCTGATATGACTCATCATGTCAAGGTCCTAAGTACAATTAAAGCACCTTTCTCTCCGGCCTCTGTCTTAAATGACTTTGTGTGGCCGTCCAGCCACCCTATCAAAAAATGAGAACTATCTTGTTCTCATTTTTTCTTTTGTCCAGAGTCTGCCTTTTTTACATAAAATATAACCCTTAATAGCTCTGTACTTCAGTTTCTTCATCTGTAAAATAGGATAATAGTACATACTCCAGAGGGCTATTTTGAGGATTTAAGACATATAAAACTGCTCCTGAAAAATAGAAACAGCAAAATATTACGGTCTTGTCATCACCATGATCATCATTCCAAATACTAATATTACGAAACACATTTTATTATTTTTTAATGTAATCTCATTTTTATTTTAAAAATGTGCATAGGAAAATAGTTAATAGTGGTTTTATCTGGCACTGGAAATGTGGATTATTTCTCTTTTTGTTTTCCTTTGTTTTGTATGATGAATATATATATATATATATATATTGAGTTGGAGTCTCACTCTGGTCAAACACATTTTAGATAACTGAGTGAAATCATCAAGTGTAGGGAGCCCAGGAGGCAGTGATAGTTTGTGAATTGCGCCTACGGTCAATACCTCAGTTGTAAATAAGCTCTGGAAACTCACTTGGTTCTCTTTGCTTTTTTTTTTTTTGAGTCAGATTCTAGCTTTGTCACCCAGGCTGGAGTGCGGTGGCACGCTCACGGCCACCACAGCCTCAACCTGCTGGATTCAGGTGATCCTTCTGCCTCAGTCTTCCAGGTAGCTGGAACCACTAGACCTGGCTGATTTTTTAAAAATTTATTGTAAAGCCGGGCTCGGTGGCTCAGCCTGTAATCCCGCGCCTTTGGGCTGCGGTGAGTGGATTGCCTGAGCCCGCAGGTTCGAGACCCGCCTGGGCAGCGGGACCTCATCGCTACAATAAATCAAAAAATCAGCTGGGCGTGGTAGCACGCACCTGTAATTCCAGCTACTCAGAAGGCTGAGGCGGAAGGATCGCCAGAACCCGACAGGTCGAGGCTGCGGTGGCCGGGAGCGGCCACTGCACTCCAGTCTGGGCGACAGAGTGAGACTCCAACTCAAAAAAAAAAAAAACATTTATTGTAGAGACGAGGCCTCAACAAGGCTGGTATCGAACCCGAGCTCAGGCAACCCTCTCACCTCTGCCTCCCAAAGTGCTGGGGCTACAGGTGTGAGCCGCCACCTCCGGCCACTGGGCTCCTTTGTTGTTGTTGTTGTTTTTCCCCTAAATGAGGTTCTTTCAGATAGTAAGAGAGATCATGGAGAAAAGTAATCCAGTCTGCTGTTCTCTCTATACGTATCCTTAATGGGGATCGTTTATTTTCTTCTCTATTTTACCTGTGTTTTTATTTTTACAAATGAAAATATAACAATAAAAGCTCTTAATTCCTGATACAAATGTATGTGTTCTAAGAAAAGGAAAGGGCCTCTATTTTCAACCGAAAGATTTGATTACATTAAAATCATTCTCACGTTATCATTTGAAATAGCATATAGAAACAGTATTTGTAAAATATTTACCGAAAAAAACGGCCTGGGTAGACACTGCCCGCCGGCAACCCTGCAGGAGGGCAGGCAGAGCCAGGCCTGCCCTCTCCCCCGCTCCCTCCTGCCCTCTACTGGTGGGGCCCGGTGTCGTTCGGCCCACGAGAAGCATCAATGCCCACGCCACAGGCGACCCCTCGCCCATGCTCCCCTTCCACCGAGCAGAGCCGAAAAGAACAGAGAGTGGGTCTGGTGTTTCTGAATCTTAATGAAAGCCAAGTTTTTATTTCTTTCCCCGAGACCCTGCCCCAGGGCGAGGCCTGGGGGCTCCGATGGGCCCCATCCCTCCAGGGACAGCGACTGGCAAGCCAGGCCCACCAGGTCCCTTCCTTGAGACTTCTCTGCTGAGCTTGCCTCGCAGATGGCGGGGAGGACATGACCCGGAGCCACAGAGGCCCATAGGGCTGGGTTCCTCACTGGCTTCTGAGGTCTTCAGAGACACCCCAACCTCTGCCATTTTCTGGGACTTTCTCAGTGTCCTTCCCGTAGACACCTGTTGTTTCTATACCAAAAGATGTTTTAACCGGTGGGCTGGCACTTTCTTTTTTTTTTTTTTTTTTTTTTTTTTTG
>NW_007248839.1:357938-364160 GCF_000164805.1 Carlito syrichta
CCCGGCCACCGCAGCCTCGACCCGCTGGGCTCCGGCAATCCTTCCGCCTCAGCCTTCCAAGTAGACGGAACTACAGGCGCGCGCTACCATGCCCGGCTAGTTTTTTTGATTTGCTGTAGAGATGAGGTCTCACCAAGTTGCCCAGGCGGGTCTTGAACCCGCAGGCTCAGCCAATCTACTCACCTTAGCCTCCCAAAGGCGCGGGATTACAGGCTGAGCCACTGAGCCCAGCTGGAGGGTACTTTCTATCCAAGATGTCTGGCATTCCTCAGGTTCACCGGGGACACAAGAAATGCCGTCAGCATTGCCCACTATCCTGCTGTAAGAGCCTCATGGAGAAGAAGCCACGGCTGCTGGGAACTGAGAAGTCGGCTTACATCTGGCCCTTGTTCTCTGAGCCGCTTCAGCTAGGGGGACGCCTTTTGTGCTTTCATGGGGATGTGAGATTGCAATGAGAGCCCAGCATGGGGTCCTCAGCCCCTGTACCGATTCCTTGGAGAAGGCTAGTCCTGGCCACCACTCCAGGGAGGAGCAATTACAGCCACTGTAAAGAATGGATGAACAGCTGGGTGTGGTGGTTCACGCCTTTAATCCCAGCACTCTGGGAGGCTGAGGAGGGAGGATTGCTTCAGCCCACGAGCTGGTGAGTGGCCTGGGCAACAGAGACCTCATCTCTACAAATTAAAAAGTAGTTGGGCGTGCATGGTGTGCATGGTGTGCACTTGTAGTCCCAGCTACTCAGGAGGCTGAAGCAGAAGGATCACTTGAACCCGGGAGGTTGAGGCTGCAGTGAGTCGCAATTGTGCTACTGCACCCCAGCCTGAGCAACAGAGTGAGAACCTGATTCAGAAAAGGGGGGGGCAAACCACTGTAGAGTCAGGCTCCCCAAGATGGTAGTACATCGGACCATCACAACGTAATCCCCCAAAGAAAGTGACTTGGCTTGTGCCTGTGGCAGTTTAAGTTCCATGTTTGCTACAGGCCGGGAGGCTGAAACTGCTGAACTGGAACAGAATAGCCGGAGAGGGAAACTTGGAGATCCCGGGCCTGACAGCCTCATGGCTGCCTGTATTAACCGGGCAAGTTAATGCTGCCAGAAACCAGCCCAAGAATGATCACGGCCCAAGTACTGTCGGTTTCATTCTCTTTCACATAAATAGGTGCAGGGGGGTCTGACCCTGGACGTTGCAGGGCACTCTCTCCCACATGGCTCTTCAGTTACCCGGGCTCTGTCACTTTCCACACATGGCTTCCAAGGTCACCTCGGACGTGGACCTCTGGCCACGAAAGGGGAAAAAAGCACAAGGCACCATGCGGGTGGGGAAAGCTTTTATAGTTGCAGGCAGGCCTAGAAAGAGTCGCGCTCCTCTGCGAGTGCTCAGTCACAGCCACATCTAACTGCCAGGGAAGGCATGGAGTCTGGCTGTGTGTCCAGGGCGAGAAGAGAGCAGCCAGCCAGGCTTGTCACCGTCCAGCTGTGGTGGCTGCGGAGGTGAGGGTCACCTGTGTGCAGTGTCTGTGCTCCCAAATTCCAGAGCCGTCCTGGCAGCCTCCAAAGGGGAGATTTCTGGGGCCAACATTGGACTGTGAACACCACTGGCTACCCTCCTACCTGGAGCAGGTGGCCATTTGTGCTCCGCTCCTCAGGGGACCATCGGAGTCTCTTCTGAATTTCCCTCCAGGATTCAGAGGCTCCACCCCTCCCAAAGGACCCCATCTGGCACTCGTGACTCTCGACCCTGGCCCAGGGCAGAGCGCCCCTCTAGGGTACCATGGCTAAGGATTTCATTCCTGATGAGGCCCCCGGCACCCATACCCCACTGCCTCCATGTCTTGTCTCTACAAAAACATTTTTAAATTGGCCGAGCATGGTGGCACATGCCTGTAGTCTCAGCTACTTGGGAGGCTGAGGCAGGGAGGCTCCTTTGAGCCCAGGAGTTCAAGTCTACAGTGAGCTGTGATCGTGCCACTGTACTCCAGCCTGAGCAACAGAATAAGACCCCAACTCAAAAAAAAAAAAAATAGCTGAGGTCAGAGGATGACTTGAACCCAGGAGTTTGAGGCTGCTATGATCACATCACTGCACTCCAGCCTGAGTGACAGAATAAGACTCTGTCTCTTAAAAAATAAAATAAAATGAGCCGGGCATGGTGACTCATGCCTGTAATCCCAGCACTTTGGGAGGCAGAGGCAAGAGGATTGTCCCAGCCAAAGGAGTCGAGACCAGCCTGAGCAACTTGGTGAGACTTGGTCTCACCAATAAATAAATTTTTAAAAAATTAGCTGGGCTTGGTGGCACATACCTATAGTTCCAGCTACTTGGAAAACTGAGGTAGAAGGATCACCTAAGCCCAGCAGGTTGAGGCTATGGTGGCCGTGAGTGTGCTACTGTACTCCAGCCTGGGTGACAATGACACACTGACTCAAAAATAAATAAATAAAATGAAAAGGAAGGACAAGTCCAACTGTTAAGCCCTTGTGACTCCAAGGATGTGTCTGCTGTTCCTGTCATGTTCTTCTGTCCTCTGTTGCTCAGGCGATCCTCCCGCCTCAGCCTCCCGAGTACAGGCGCGCACCACACCCAGCTAATTTTTTCTGTTTTTTGTAGAGACAGGGTCAACGCCACTTTCTATCTCTTCCGGCCACTTCAGCACTCTGTTTGGCCAGAGCCTCTCCCTCAGCCTTGCCTGTCCATGTTGACATTCCTCAAGGCACATCCTGGGCCTCTCCCCTCCTCTGCGGGGTCGCCCTCCCCAGGTCACCATCCCACTCCCGTGGGTGTGACTCGCCAACAACTTGCGAGTCATTCCTGGGGTCCCAGTGGCCTGCCCACCACAGTCATGCTCCAGTCCACCAGTTGGATCAAGTCCTTATGCTGCTTAAAATGCATCCACGCTGCCCCAGGGCTCAGAGGATCAAGTCCAAATTCCTTAGCAGGAGAGTCCTTGTCACCTGCCTCCCTCTTGCCTGTTTCCCCAGCCTGTCACCTACCCTTCCCCACATCGTCGCTTGTCCAGCCCTGAGGAATGACTGGCTTCCTTGGAGGGCACCGGGGTCTCCAGGTCTCCATTCCTTTGATTCGTGTCCCCTTACCTGGAACACCCTCCCCTCCCTGCAACAGTTGTCTCATATGAAGGCTCTCCAAGGGGCGCTAGGACCCTTCCCGACCCGCCCTCCTCTGAATGTCACCACCCCCAACCTCTCTCCTGTCTTTTTGCTTCTGGCCCCCTCTGAGTTGACCCCGTGTTTGTCCTGCCAGTGACCCAGCCCAGAGCTGAATGGGATTGTACCCCTCTGCCATCCAGCCTCACTGCCACCTTTCTGGGGGGTTCAGTGGCTGGCCAGGGACTGTTGGTCAGGAAACTCAGGCCAGAAGCCCGGCTCCTTCCCTCCCTACTAACCCCTTGGAGCAGTTCCATGGTGGGAAAGGAAAGCACTGGATCTCCCTTCCTCCCACCCATCTGCCACCTCCGCATTCTTGCCGGAGGAGATTATGGGGCCAGCAGCAGCAGCCCTGGTGTCCTGCGTTGCTGGATCACCAAGGTTGTCACTCACGAGACTGCTCCAGAAAGGAGGTTCTGGTGGCAGAAACTGGATTTCTCCTCTTGGTCCCCCTGGCACGGGCTGGGAAAGCCCCCACGGGTCCTAGCTTGGCCAGGTCTGCTGTAGCTGGGACCCTGCATGGAGGGCGGGGATGCCCAAGCCCAAGAGTGTCTGGGGTTGGAGCTTGTCAGGGAAACATAAGTTACCTCACAGAGTATTATAGCTTGAACTGTGTCCCTCCCAAAAACATATACATTTTTTAATTTAAAAATATTTTTTAGCTGGGCTCGGTGGCTCAGCCTGTAATCCCGCGCCTTTGGGAGGCTGAGGTGAGTGGATTGCCTGAGCCCGCGGGTTCGAGACCCACCTGGGGCAGCGAGACCTCATCTCTACAATAAATCAAAAAATCAGCCGGGCGTGGTAGCGCATGCCTGTAATTCTGGCTACTCGGAAGGCTGAGGTGGAGAGTTCGCCGGAGCCCAGCAGGTCGAGGCTGCAGTGGCCGGGAGCGGCCACTGCACTCCAGTCTGGGCAACAGAGTGAGACTCCAACTCAAAAAAATATATGTATATTTTTTGTAGAGACTGGGATCTCGCTACAATATCCCAGCCTTGAACTCTTGGCCTCAAGCGATCCTCCCACCTTGGTCTCCCAGAGAGCTGGGATTATAGGCATGAACCTCCATGCCTGGGCTCAAAAGATTTGTTGAATTCTAACCCGGTACCTCAGAATGTGGCCATATTTGGTTGCAAAGGCGAGGTTATATTGGAGTAGGCTGGGCCCTGAATTCAATATGGCCAGTGTCCTTACAAGAGGAAAAGAAGAGACACAGACACAAAGGACAGAGAAAACTCTGCATGAAAACAGAGGCAGACTGGAGTGAGGCAGCCCAAGGTTCCTGGCCCCCACAAGAAGCCAGGGAGAGGCAGGGAGGGATCCCCACAGGCTTTGGAGGGAGCGTAGCCCTGCTGACACCTCCACTTTGGACTTCTGGCCTCCAGAATGGTGAGCCAATCAAATTCTGTTGTTTGAAGCCACCTGGCTCATGGGAGTTGATCACAGCAGCCCCAGAGACCAATACCCAGGGCAAAGGAGGAGTTCTCAGACGTGGGGGGCAATGTCTCTAGTTCCTACCATGACTTAGGAATCCCAGTCACCTCGTTCTGGTCCCCAGCTGTGCTGCTGCCAAGGCCAACTGAAGCGAAGGCCGAGTAATCAAACTGCCAGGCCCAGGGAAGCCCAGCCAAGTCAGCTCCCCAGCCCTCTCCTCATTTGGGGGTCAATGAAAACCGACAGCGGGGACAGAGGCGCCATCCTCACTCCTGTGCCCACTGCTCTGCTCCAGCCACTCACACCTGTGACCTGCTGGCCACTGAGCTCCACCCTTTGCTGCCCCATCCTAAGCAAGGCCCTGCCTCTCCCCCAGCCTTGGGGTGCTTCCCGGGGCTCCCAGAGCCACGCTGCCTCCTCCCAGCATCCTCCTGACTGCCTCCTCAGGCGTCTTCTGTGGCAGGGAGGCCTCTGGACAGTGAGGAAACCCCATGTGTTCCACAAAGGGCACAAGACTGTCAGACCACCTGTGTCACCCCTGTCACTCTGCAACTCCAAGCAGGCTCTGTTTCCTCCTTGGTAAGGTGCTGACTCCTCAGGGTTCAGGGCGGTAGTTAGTGAAGGTTATGAGAGGCTCTGCAAGCCTGGGGTTCTGTTCCTGGCCCCGGGCCAGCCCCAGGAGGCCCATGAAAGCGCCAAGGCTGGGAGTGACACCACGTGTGCAGCTGCACACATGGTGCCAAGGTAAGTCCCCTCATTCTTGTTCTTTTCTCCAAGAGGTCCATGACCCCACAAAGTCAAGACTCCATGGAAGCCTCCTTGTCCAGTCCCCCCTATCCCCCACAGCCTGCTTTGGGCCGAGCGTCTCTCCTGAGCGCCTGCCACTTGCACCTTGCTCTGCTGCATTTGCCACATAGAGTGGTGGCCCGTGGAGGAAAGGGATGCTCACAGGGCCAGCCTCCCACCCTGTGCCTGAATCAGGGGTCCTTTGCAAAATAGGTTCTTAACGTGGCTCCCTCCCGACAACGCACTCCAAGTCCCAGCTCACCAAGCATGCAGACCACACCCCCTGGCCAAGCTCGACAGACCTCACCAACAGCCCCAGTCAAAGGGAACATGCCATGGAAACTGTGATGTTTGCATGTCACTAGCTCACCAGGATAAAGGCTACTTAATGGAGGAGGGCCTGAGGGTACTCGGAGAAGGGAGCGCCTGGATTTGGGGAAAATAAAAGACCCTCTGGCTGTGGACAAGATAGTAAAAGGCCTGGTCTGGTGCCAAGATGGCACAATGGGCTTCCAGACCCTCTTTTCACAAATGGCGGGGCTCCCCGTTGTGCTCAATGGCTACCTTGTAGCACACGTGAAGCAGAAGGGAGAGGAGGAGGCAGAGACAGGCAGCTACTTGGCCCTGATAAGAGTTCGCCCAAAGGACCGCAGAGGGAATCTGCCCCGCAGCCTTCCCCTCCCCTTCATAAGGGTTTCCTGAGCAGATCACAGCCCTTAGAAAACGTACAAATAGCCGGGCTCGGTGGCTCAGCCTGTAATCCCAGCACTTTGGGAGGCTGAGGTGAGTGGATTGCCTGAGCCACGGGTTCGAGACCCACCTGGGCAGTGAGACCTCATCTCT
>NW_007248839.1:364180-376672 GCF_000164805.1 Carlito syrichta
CTCCAGTCTGGGCGACAGAGTGAGACTCCAACTCAAAGAAAAAAAAAAAAAGAAAACGTACAAATAAAATCCAACTCCCATTTGACTAGCAGAGAAAGGAAAGTTAATTAAACGATAGACTTTTGGTTTTATATTGTTTGTATCCTCTTGTCCTCAACAAACAGTCCTTTTTTAGTTTGGGAGAAAAAAGAAAAAGATACACACACCATGTTTCTTCTTGCTATGGTTTGGCCGCATACTCCCAAAAAACATGTATTAGAAACCAAATCCCCAATAACACAGCAATGTTGAGAGGTAGGGCCTGGTAAAAGGTGACTAGGCTGTGAGGAGTCTGTCCTAATGAAAGGACTAATGCTGTTATCCTGGGGGAAGTAGATTTCTTGTTAAAAGATGAATTTGGGCAACCCCTTCGGGTCCCCTCCCACTGTGGGAGCTTTTCTGTCCTCTCAATCAATCCTGCTTTAAAAAAAAAAAAGATGCATTTGGTCTCTTACTCTCTCTCGCTCTCGCTCTTCCTCTCCCTCCCCATCCCCCAGCCCTTCCACCACGGGATGACACAGCCAGAAGGCACTCACCAGACACTGACCCCTCGATTTTGGACTTCCCAGCCTCCAGACTTGTAGAAAACAAATCTCTGTTCCCTATAATCACCCAGTCTCAGAGAAACTGTGATTGCAGCATAAAAAGGACTATGACATTTCTCTCCTCACCACATTCTTTTCTTTTTTTTAATTTTTAATTTTAAAATTGTGGGGTACAGTTAAGGGTTAGGTTGACAGATATGCATCACTCAGGCACCCTTGTTGATAAGGGGTGTCTCTCCGTCCCCAGACAGATATTCGCTACCGTTAGTCCCACCTCCCTTCCCCTCCCTACCCCTCCCCATAGTTTCCCACCACTGTCAGTCCTTTTCTTATAGTGTTATGATAGATGTTCAAGGTCCACTATATGCGTGAGAACATGTGATACTCGGATCTTTGTTTCTGTGAGAGATCACTCAGTATTATAGCCTCTAGTTCCATTCAGGTTGCTGCGAAATTCATGATTTTGTTCTTTCTTATGGCTGCGTAGTATTCCATCGTGTTTATGTACCCCCATTCTCCTCTTGTCTCCTTCTCAGTCTCCTTTGCTGCCACTCACCCTTCAAATGTTAGTGTTCCCCAGGGTCCTGCCCTGGCCTCTCCCTGCACTGGCTGCTCTGCTCCCAGGCTTCAAGTCTAGTGAAGGTAATTCTCACGGCTGTAAAAGGCAGACCCCAGGGTTTCTGTGCTTCATGTCATAGATGAATACTTCTTCATATGAACTCCAACTAGCCTGTGTTCCACAAAGTCATGAAGGGACTGGACCTTACCATCTTTGACACATGGCTTCCACACAGGCCTTGAGTGTCTATATCCAGCCAGCAGCCTGGAGAGAACAAGGAGAATGGGATGGAAGGTTTTGGGGGGTTTTTGATAGACACGTATATCACTTCCACCCACCTTGCCTTCCACTTGCCAGAACTCCACCTAGGGCCACATCTAAATGAAGGTGGGAAATGAGGTCTAGCGGTTAGCTCAGTGCTGGTGACGTAGCCAGTCCCTGCCACAGGCTGCCCGGCAGTCACTAAGTAGCCATTTCACTCTTCCCTTACTCATGGGACACACTCACTGCTCCCCAGAGAGGCAGCTGAGTCCATCCCACAGCTGTCTCCTGGGACATCCTGCAGATGCACAGTTCTCTCCTCCAGGTCTGCTGGGGCTCTTTGTGATCTGGAGACCAATAACAAAAAGGACAAGAGGTCTGAGTTCCTCCCTCCCCCCACCCCCAGCACATACACACACTTGCAATATTCAGTGGTCGGGCTCAGACAGCGTAACCACAGTCCAACATCCTCTTCAGAAAAGAGGAGAACAGAGGATGCAAAGCAGGCTCTGACAATAGCAAGCACGCCATCCATCTGGGAGATGTGGGAGAGCCCTGACCCCGGTGCTTGTGCTCTCTGGGGGGACTGCCCTGTCCCACAATCTGTGGCTCCCAGCTCTGTCCTCTAGACAGTCCTCTTGCTTTTTGCAACAAGGCCACACCTGAAGTGGGTGTTGAGGAGTGTACCCTCCTGGCTACGGCTCATCTTCTGAAGCCTACAGCTCTCGCTGGTAAAAGTTCTGAGGCCCGAAGGTGGTTTAAGGCCCAAAGGGTCAAAGCCTTTCTTTTTGTAGTTCGGGTTCATGGCTTATCTGACGATGTACTTCCCTCAAAGTCTGAAAAGGCTCCTCATCTATTTGCTCTCAGTCATTCCCAGATTCCAGTGACCACTTGCAAAATTCCTTTTAAACACAGTTCTCCAGCCTGTTTCTTCTTTTGTTTGTTTTGTTTTGTCAGGGTCTTGCTCTGTTGGCCAGGTTGGAGTGCAATGGCATAATCACGGCTCATCACAGCCTTAATCTCCTGGGCTCAGGCGATCCTCCCTCCTCAACCTCCCAAGTACGTGAGACGTGCACCACCACGCCTGGCTAATTTTTTTGAATTTCTGTAGAGATGGGGTCTCACTATGTTGCCTAGGCTGGTCTCAGACTCCTGGGCTCAAGCAATCCTCCCACCTCAACCTGCCAAAGTGCTGGGGTTACAGGCATGAATCACCATACCAGGTCAACGTGGTTTTTTTTTGCTTCCTGCCCTCAGGTCATTTTCTCTCAGCGTGGTGGCAGCAATCTCGAGGTTCTCAGGTCCAGGGAGGACACTCCCTGACTCTGACCTTGCACAAGGTTGAGGCATGAGACTTTGCTGCTCAAAGTCTTTTGAAATATGATTTCCTTCTGTTTGGTATCTGGAAGCAGTCCATTTTCCCAATCAAGGTCCCATATTTCTGGCATCTCTATTTGATTTTAGTTTTGCTTGCAAATCAGCCAATTCTTCCAAGACCTTGTTAAGTGCTCCCAATAGCAACCAAGTTTCACTATGACATCCTGTTTTCCCTAGAGTTATAGGCTCAGAGGTCAGCTGACCCACTTATCTCCACCTCAATGTTTGACAGTCATTTTACCAAATATCTTGTTGTCACATAGCATGGGTCTTCATCTTTCCAGACCCTGACAATAGTTTCTTCACCAATTTCCCCAACGACAAAGCAAATGCCACACATTTTAGATATTTTTACGGCAACATCCCACTCCTGGTACCAATTTCTCTAGTACCAAATTGTTAAAGTAACACTAAGTGATGTAAGAGATAAAACCTCAACATCTCAGTCGTTAATGTAAGTTTATTTCTTATTTTATAAAAGCGGTAGAAGGGCAAAGAATTAGGGACCTCCATTCATTACAGCCATTCATTCACCCAGACAGATTGAGTCAGTGCCATTTTCAACACACAGTTTCTAAAGGAGACCTAAACATCAGAATCAGGCAGCCTGTAGAAGAGAGAGTAGAGAAGGGGTTGTCCTATTTTCATAAAGTTTTATTGAAACATAGTCATAGACATTCATTTACATTTTTCTTGTAGCTATTTTCATGCTGCAACGGCAGAGTTGATTAGATGCAATAGAGATCACATGGCTCACAACAGCTAAAATTGTTACTATCTGGCCCTTGACAGAAAAAGTCTGCCAAGCCCTGGAATGGAGGATTGGCAGGCTGAGGGTAGATTTTCATGGGCAAGGCCTAGAAGTGGCTTTACCACTTTATTCACATTCCATTAGTCAGGACTCAGCCAACTGGCCCCCTGACTGTGGGGGAGGCTGTGTGTGTGTGTGTGTGTGTGTGTGTGTGTGTGTGTGTGTGTGTGTGTAGACAGGGTTTCACTCTCACTCAGACGGAGTGTAGTAGTGCAATCATAGCTCACTACAACCTTGAACACCTGGGCTCAAGTGATCCTATCACCTCTACCTCCAAAAGCACTGGGATTACAGGCGTGGGCCACCATGCCCAACCTCAAGTGTGTTCTTGCTCTGTCACCAGAAGGAAACAGAAACAGATGGAGTTATCATCTGACCATTCTCTGCCACAAATGCCATCCAGGCCCTGATGACTTCTGACTCAGCAGTTATGAGTCCAATGTCTTTCCTAAACTTCAGAGCCACCTTTCTGGCAGTGCTCCAGACTTCTCACCCTCTATATCCTCAAACAGAACTTGATCAACTTCCCTCCAAACCTGCTTCTCTTTCTATGGGTCACAATTCAGTTAACTCAAGTGCCCAAACTCGAAACCCCAGGAAGGCCCATGACCTTCCCAGTTCCCCAGCCCCATAATTCACCACCCTCCTGGCGCACTTGAACATGTGTCTCCAGAATCAGTGCCCCCTCGTCCCTGTAGCCTGTGATGGACCCCCACTGAGTTCTAGTGTTAGTCTCCCAATTTATCTCAATGACCCCAACTCCCCTGAAGTTGGCCCACAATTGTCAACCTCTTTAAAATCCATGTTGACTAAATGGCTCACTTCTGTGAACTCTCATTGCCCCCAAGGGACACAAACACATCACCTGAGGTCACCATCTATACAAGAGCAGAACTGAGGTGGGAACTTTGGTTTATGAACCTTCAAAGACCCCTTGCTCCACTCCCCCATTCTTTGTGGGATAAAGCACCAGTAAGCACAAAGAAAATTCTTCGCATAGCAGAAGCTCTCAATCATGCCAAGTGAGCAACCCCCTTTCCACACACTCAGAGAAGAATTTTGCAGTGGGCCGAGCAACTTTGCTTTGCAGGAATGAGCGTGCCCCCCTTGCGGGTTCCCTGTCCCTTGACCCTCCATTTCTACCTGTTTTGTCAGCCAGAGGTTCCTAACTCCCAGAATCTGATAACCAGGACGTTTCACTGAGGCTGCCTTGCCCCAAGAGATTCTTCCTCCAGGACCAGCCATTTTCAAAGACCCCTGAAGGTCACTGAGTATTCGCAACTCCTCTCTTCCCCCCTAATGACACAGCAGCCACTCTGTGGGACAAAAAGAAGACATGCTAGACCAGGGTCCTCCTGGGGAGTCCGAGACTTGGCCTCAGAGCTGCCTGGGTGACCATCCTACCCATTTCCCATCCTCCATCACTCTCTCCACCTCTCTCCATCATTCTTTTTGTGAAACGATCTTCTTCTTTTTTTTTTCCGAGTTGGAATCTCACTCTGTCACCCAGACTGGAGCGCAGTGGCACACTCCCGGCCACTGCAGCCTCGACCTGCTGGGCTCCGGCGATCCTTCTGCCTCAGCCTTCTGAGTAGCTGGAACTACAGGCGCGCACTACCAAGCCCGGCTAATTTTTTAAAATTAATTAATTTTTTTTTTTGAGTTGGAGTCTCACTCTGTCGCCCAGACTGGAGTGCAGTGGCCGCTCCCAGCCACCACAGCCTTGACCTGCTGGGCTCCGGTGATCCTTCCGCCTCAACCTTCCGAGTAGCCGGAGCTACAGGCGTGCGCTACCACGCCCAGCTAATTTTTTTTATTTATTGTAGAGATGAGGTCTCGCCTGCCCAGGCGGGTCTCGAACCCGCGAGCTCAGGCAATCCACTCACCTCAGCCTCCCAAAGGCACGGAATTACAGGCTGAGCCACCGTGCCTGGCTATTTTTTAAAATTTATTATAGAGATGAGGTCTCGCCAAGGTGCCCAAGCGGGTCTCGAACCCACGGGCTCAGGCAACCCACTCACATCAGCCTCCCAAAGTGCTGGGATTACAGGCTGAGCCACCAAGCCCAGCTACGATCTTCTTTTTGACTGTGTTTGCTTATCCGTTATCTGTCTCCCCCGCTGGGAAGTGAGTGGCCACATCGTTGCTCTTGTTCTCTGCTACTCCCCAGTATCTGGGAAAGTGTCTGGCTTTTCCTTGGCGCCTCATTAAATGTTTGCTGAATGAATATATGAATATATGAAGGAATGAATGAAAGAGTAGCTAGGGATACTCTGATGCCTCCAGCTTCCCCCACACCGTGGAAGGTGGGGCTCCCCTCAGATGCCGGTCTCTCGGTCCAGGTTCCAAAGACCCCTTCCTCCCAGAGGACCTTTCATGTCTAAAACAGAGGCCCTGCCCAGAACTGCATCTGCACACTTGTTCAAGTCCAAGATGCCCATCAACCTCGACTCCTGCACGCTGGCAGATCCCGCTGGGTCCACCTTCACGGTGCATCCTGAACCTGACACCACAGCGCCCGCTGACTGCCGCTGGGGTTCCCCACTCGCCTCCCCCTCCTCCAGCCCAGGTTCCCTCCACACGGGGCGGTGGGCAGCCTCGTCCCCAGTGGCACCCTCCCACCTTCCTCCCTCTGCTTCCCTTTCTCTGTTCCACCACCGGGGCTTCATGCTGTTCCTCCAACACACCAAGCACATTCCTGACCCACGAGCCTTGGTGCTCGCTGTGGCCTCGACCTGGAACTTTCCTCCCCAGACGTCCACATGGCTCCCTTTCTCAGCTCATTAGACCTCAGCTCATGTGTTTCCCAGCAAGGACTCCCCTGAGATAAGGACACGGCCCTTATCTGCAGTGACTCATGCCTGTAATCCCAGCACCTCGGGAGGCCAAGACAAGAGGATCGTTTGTGCCCAGAAGTTCGAGACCAGCCTGGGCAACAGAGTGAAACCTTGTCTCTACAAAAAATCAAAAAATTAGCTGGACATGGTGGCATGCGCCTCTAGTTCCAGTTACTCAGGAGGCCGAGGCAGGAGGATCACTTGAGCCCAGGAGGTGGAGGCTGTGGCGAGCTATGATTGTGCCATTGCACTCTAGCCTGAGTGACACAGTGAGATCCAGACTCAAAAAAACAAAACTACTCAGACGTTAGAGATTTTGTCTCAAAAAAAACCCAACAAAAATGGTTTTTCCAGAGACCTTCCCAGCCCCCACCTGCCTCGCCCAGGTGAATTGTCCCATTATTCTCTCTCCCTCTACCCTGTTCTTCCCCTTCCCAGCACACCTTGTAATCATGAACATAACCCCGTGGTTATTGGTTCAAGGTCTGTCTCCACTAGATCACCTGAGAGCAGGGCCTCACAGGCCACCTGGATCCAAGTCCCTGTTGTCCTGTCTAGACCCGTGTGAACTCAGGAAAGCTACTAAGCTGCTGGACCTTGGGTTCCTCCTTGGGAAATGGCACAAAACTCAATGTGATCCACCCACGGAGGGCACTGAGCTCAGCACCTGGCCACTGCTCAGTCCACGTGAGCTGTGGTGCTAGGATGGTGTCTTTTTTTTCTTTTTTCTTTTGAGTTGGAGTCTCACTCTGTTGCCCAGACTGGAGTGCAGTGGCACGCTCCCAGCCACCACAGCCTCGACCTGCTGTGCTCAGGTGATCCTTCTACCTCAGCCTTCCAAGTAGCTGAAACCACAGGCACACGCCACTAGGCCCAGTTAATTTTTTGATTTATTGTAGAGACGGGGTCTCACCAAGTTGTCCAGACTGGTCTGGAACCCCTGAGCTTAGGCAATCCTCTTGCCTCGGCTTCTCAAAGTGCTGGGATTACAGGTATGAGCCATCGCACCTGGCTAGGACATGTCTTTACCCAGGAGCACGCGGTCTACTTAGATGGCTCTACTGCATTTAGCCGGCTCTCCGAGGGGCATGGACACGTGGCACTCTAGGTCTCAGACTGCCCAGAGGAGGCAGGTTTGAAACCACCTCTTGGCAGATACAAATTTAGAGGAATGAGAGAGGTGTGTGCATTTGCTGGTTTGGGTTGCTTATCGTCCAAACACCGTGGGGGATGGGGCGCAATCCCAAGATGGGCTGTAGGCGGGGTTCTCCCTTGCAGAAGCCCAGGAGGCCAAAGATGCCCTCTCCAGATGCCCACAGAGCCTTGGGCACTCAACCCGGGCTCCTCCCACCTAGGACTTTGATACTGATTGAGGGTCACAGAGAAGCTGGGCCCATCATGATGTCATTCCTCTGATGTCGGGGGGGCCCAGCTGCCAGCATCCAGGGGCAGTGGTGGCTATGAGGTCAGCAGGGTTGTCCTCACGCCTCCCAGCCTTCTGGGTTCCCACCCAATGGATAGGGCTGGTTCTCCAGCTTGCCCTGTGCTTCTATGAAATACCCATCGCCCTTCCAGAAAATTATTTTCTGGCTGTAGTTAACCAGAGTTATTTTCTGTTGTTTGTAACCTGGGACTCCAACTCCCCTCCGCTTTCAGAAAGGGCTGAGCACCAACCCTCAGGAAACCTCTTCGGTCCCTTCGGCTCCACCCTACTCATTACCAGGAGCGCAAAACTTCCCCAGGGGGTTATGGGGCGGGAGTGAGTCAGTCTGTACTCAGAGTACCCAAAAACAGGGCGAGAGGTGTGGCAGGATGCTATTTGGGACTATTCGCCTGACTTCTTTCCTTAGTGTGTCAAGCCACCCTGCCCCAACGCAGATGGTAAGGATGTCCTCAGGGCAGGGATGTTCCAGAAGGAACGAAGAGAGAAAAAAAAGGACCTGGGTCTTGAATGTTGAGCATCAAAGTTGAGGTCCTCAGCTGGGCACCTGTAATCCCAACAATTTGGGAAGCTGAGGCAGGAGGGTCACTTGAGTTTTAGACCCACCTGGGCAGCATAATGAGACCTTCACTCTACAACAATTTAAAAAAAAATTAGCTGGGCGTGGTGGCTCGAGCCTGTAGTCGCAGCTACTCTGGAGGTTGAGGCTGAAGGATCACTAGAGTCCAGGAAGTCGAGGCTGCAGTGAGCCTTGATTGTGCCACTGCACTCCAGCCTGGGTGACAGAGTGAGACTCTGACCCAAATTCAAAAAAAGAAAAAGGTGAGGTCCTTGCCCCAGTAGACATGAACCATGCCAGGGCCTCCTCCCCAGCCCAGCCCCACTGTCTGTGCTGCAGCAGGGACACCACAGCGCTCAGGGGTAGGGGGCCTGCTTCCTGGTGACGGCATGGAGGTGCCGGCGTCCCAGAACACCCCACATGTGAGCAAGGAGGAGTGGGAGCGTGGCCTGTCTGGGCCGACGGGGCCTGAGACAGTCCTCCTCCCCCGAGTTTCCCACAGAAGCGTCTGAGAGCGTTCTGGGGCCACCCGCCGCTGAGGGTCAGGATGGCACAATGCCAAGGAGGCTGGGTGGACCACGGGACCCCGTGGCAAATGTCGGCAGGAGCAAGCGCGGGCAGCCATGAATCTGGCTGGAGAGACATCAGCAAATGATGCCCGAAGGGGTCAGCGCCCATCTTTACAGATAACAGCAGAGAAAATGAGAATGACCAAGGCAGGAAGCCCTCTCTACTGACGCCCCTAGGTAGAACCCAAAGGCGAAAACCTAGAATTGACTGAAGAAACCTTGAATTGTGTAAGAAAAATGTCTCCACGTTGTGCAACATGGGAAACGGAGATGGAAATCAAAGTCATAAAAACATTCGCATGTCTGACTTTGTGGCCCAGGAAGTTTGTGCCTCTACAAAGGGTTCTCACTGCAAGGAATCCCGCCACCACCTTGCCTAAGAAAACAGGGAGGAAGCCAGGCGTGGTGGCTCACGCCTGTAATCCCAACACTTTGGGAGGCAGAGGCGAGAGGATTGCCTGAGCCCAAGGGTTTGAGACCAGCCTGGGCAACTTGGCAAGACCTCATCTCTACACTAAATCAAAAAAATCAGCTGGGCATGGTGGCACGCACCTGTAGTTCCAGCTACTTGGAAGGCTGAGGGGGAAGGATTGCCTGAGCCCAGGAAGTCGAGGCTGTGGTAGCCGTGAGCATGCCACTGCACTCCAGCCTGGGCAACAGAGTGAGACTCCCACTCAAAAAATAAACAAATAAATGAAAGGAACGAAAACAGAAAGACCCAGAGAGCTTTAGGGAGTGTTGTGGAGCGACAGACTCTGGTCTTGGTAAAGTGTCTTCCTTTTATTAGGCACCTACTGTATGTCAGGCACCATGCTGAAAACTATATATTCTTTCTGAGTGAAGTGGAAAGTATTCTTCCCATTTTGCAGATGAGAAGACTACAGCATAGAGCTACTGAATGGGGGAGTCCGGGTGCATTGGGCTGATTTCCCACAAAACAGTTTATTTTGTGGCAGCTGCAAAATTGGCTCCTTGGAGGACCGGGAATACCGCTCTGGGGCTTTAAACCCGAGGGTGGTGTTGGGAGAGATGGGAGGCCAGGGAGGGACGGGACTAATTCAAACGCAAGTTTGGAGGGCACTCAGGCTGGAGTAGGGCGGCCCCTGGTGGACACGAGGAGAATGGCAGCTGATGGCACGGCCCTGCCCTGCCAACGGCCTTGAACGGGAGTGGGGGAAGGGAAGGGAAGAGATGGGCTGAGAGGGACCCCATGTTGTGTCTAGACTCAGGAGCTCAGCCCTGGGACAGCAATGGCTACTCCAGGGGACCCTGTCTGGGGAAGGGCAGGGTGAGCAGAGAGGAAGAAGGGAACATTCACTGAGCACTGACTAGACTCAGAAGACACATGCAGTAAACCACAGTACACACTTTAAAAACGGGCAGACACACAGGCACACGCAGAAAACTGAGGTCGTGACATGAAGATCAGAGTTGAATTCAGTCGGGCATGGTGGCTCACACCTGTAATCCCAGCACTTTGGGAAGTGGAGCCGAGAGGATGGCCTGAGCTCAGGGGTTCAAGACCAGCCTGGGCAACTTGGCGAGACCTCGTCTCTACGATAAATGAAAAACGGTAGCCGGCGTGGTGGTGCACACCTGTAGTTCCAGCTACTTGGAAGGTTGAGGCAGAAGGATCGCCTGAGCCCAGTACATCGAGGCTGCAGTGGCCGGGAGCTTGCCACTGCACTCCAGTCTGGGCGACAGAGTGAGACTCCAACTCAAAATAAAAGAAAATAAAATGGTACAGACAGTTAGGAAAACATCCTGGCAATTCCTGAAAACATTAAACCTAGAGTGATCCTATGACCCAGCAATTTAACTCCTACGTACATACCCAAGAGAAAAAAAAACACACATAAAAAACAGTAAGTTCAAACCCACATTTATACCATGAGCTCATATTTTTTCTTAATATATTTCTGCAGGCATATACCTAGAAAAAATATTAGAAAATTCATATCGAGCTGTTCATATATTCATCATTCTTTCATTCATTCAACAAATATTGGGCACCCTAGTGGCCCAGGCACTGTTCTGACCTATATGCTGGGCGCACATCATTAAACAAAGCAGACAAGGCCTGTGCTTTCCTGGACACTGGTGATTCCTGGCAGGGGTGTCTTCGTTTGGGGGAGGAGGCTACAACAAGATACCACAGGCTGGTGGCTTAAGCAGTAAACATTTGTTTCTCAAGGTTCTGAATGCTAGAAAGTCAAGATCAAGGCTCTGGCAGATCCCATGTCTGGTGAGAGCTGTCTTCTTGGTCTACAGACTGCTGTTTCTTGCTGCATCCTCACATGGTGCAGAGAGAGGAAGGAAGCCGTCTCTCTCCTGTCTCTTCTTCTGAGGGGACTAATCCCACCACGAGTGCTCCACCACTATGACCTAAGTGCCTCCTAAAGGCTTCATCTTCAAATACCCTCACACTGGGGATTAGGGTTTCAACACATGAGTTTCTTCTAGGTATGTTGGCTCAAGCCTATATAATAATCCTGGCACTTTGGGAGGCTGAGGTAAGTGGATTGCCTGAGCCCACGGGTTCGAGACCAGCCTGGGCAACTTGGCGAGACTTCATCTCTACAATAAATTTTAAAAAAAAAAATTAGCTGGATGTGGTAGCGTGCACCTGTAGTTCTGGCTACTTGGAAGGCTGGGGCGGAAAGATCGCCCCAGCCCACCAGGTCGACGCTGGGGTGGCTGTGAACGTGCCAGTACTGTCCAGCCTGGATGACAGAGTGAGACTCCAACTCAAAAAATCAAGACAAAACAAAACAAAACAACAAGTATAAAGATACAGAAGTGATGAAACCGGTCAGGACAGTTCAAAAACCTCACAGCGGGGTGGACAGGGGATAGGACTCAGCCCAGAGCACTTCCCAGCCAGCCTACCTGCTCCAACCTGAAGAAAACAACAGCAGCAACACCATAAGGAGACAGACACGCAGGTGATGTGAAGTATTCCTTTTTTTTTTTGAGTCTCAGTCTCATTCTGTCGCCCAGGCTGGAGTGCAGTGGCACGATGACTGCCACTGCAGCCTCGAGACCTCCCGAGTAGCTGGGAACACAGGCGTCACCACACCCGCTAACTTTTTGATTTATTGTAGAGACGAGGTCTTGCCGTGTTGCCCAAGCTGGTCTCGAACCCTTGGGCTCAAGCAATCCTCCCGCCCCAGTCTCCCAAAGGGCTGGGATTACAGCCCGGTACCCTTACACGTCTAAACGTTGTCCTGCAGGTGGCGCTGTGACCGGCAGGCAATCCTGCCACCCAGCAAGTTGAACTTTTCTTCGTGCCGGATGCCTTCCGCGCCGGTTCAAGTCCCCAGCTCGTGAGGCTGTAGCCCAAGCCTGTTAACAGCCAGCATGTCTGCTCAGGATAACGGCGTCAGCCCACTCGAGCCTTCTTGCTGATTCCGAGACCGAATGTTAAAAGTGTGGCTACAACAGCGCCCTCCTCCCAAGAAGAAGACAAAACGGGAGAGTGGCGAGAAGGGCGA